>NC_056701.1:8226855-8299355 GCF_018831695.1 Puntigrus tetrazona | reverse complement strand
T
The DNA here is from genome assembly GCF_018831695.1 of Puntigrus tetrazona. Lineage (NCBI taxonomy): Eukaryota > Metazoa > Chordata > Actinopteri > Cypriniformes > Cyprinidae > Puntigrus > Puntigrus tetrazona. The sequence goes on along the minus strand of NC_056701.1, from coordinate 8,299,354 downwards.
GTGTGTGTGTGTGTGTGTGTGTGTGTGTGTGAGAGAGAGAGAGAGAGAGAGAGAGTTTACCTGGAGGAGGGCACCAGTTCTGAGGAGGTCCGGGGTATGGAGGAGGAGGAGCCATGTACATAGGAGCGCTGGGATACACACCTACACACACACACACACACACACACACAGTCATTTGACCCGTTCTGAAGTCATGCGTGTGATTCTCCAGCTCAGAGTCGGACTGTACCTGCAGCAGGGGGTTGTGGGTAGGGGTTGTACCCGGCCTGTGGCATGCTGGGATATGGGTACGGGTACGGCTGTGGCATGGCTGGACTGGCGTATCCGTTCATCCCTGCGGCCAATCCAAACGCTCCGTTCTGAGCTGGAGGAGCTCGAGATGCTGCGCGCACACACACACACACACACACACACACACACACACACACACACAAACATACTTATTAAACCATTCTTCCTTAAGTGTCAAAAGCAGTCCAGCACTGGTCAATTATCACACAGCCTTCAGTGAACCGGTGCCCGAGTGAATCAGTGCCCGAGTGAACCAGTGCCCGAGTGAACCAGTGCCCGAGTGAACCAGTGCCCGAGTGAACCAGTGCCCGAGTGAACCAGTGACTCATATTAGGTGCATATTTTCCAGCCAATCAGTAATCAGTAATACAGTGACTGGAGGAATCATTGATTCAGTGTTTCCTGACCGTTGGTGGCCAGTTTGAAGAGGTGCTGTCCCAGCTCAATGGCTCCTCCGCTGGGGAAAGACATCTTAAAGTTAGCCTGACCTTCCCATCCACCTGAGAGAGAGAGACACGAGCGTGAGCACAGTAAACGTCAGGTGGCAGGTGCATGCTGGGTAACGTGGCGTACCTCCCGCCTCGGCTTTGATCAAGCCCTGGATGTAGTTGGCAGCGAACACCGGCTGCTCGATGCTGCAGTTCTTCATCAGATAATACGGGAACATGAAGGAGCAGAACTTCTCTTTCATCGTGCTGCAGATGAACACCATCTGAAACACACCATCTGATTAACCCGCGTCTGCCTGGGACTAGTTAACCCGTGTGTGGGCGAGTCCGGGATCGGTTAACCTGTGTTTGAGTGTGATGGACTGATCAACCCATGTTTGGGCGGGTTAACCCGTGTTTAGGTTATTAGTTAAGATTAGTTATTGGGTAGTTTGTTTGAATAGGTTATGGATTAGTTAAAATATGTTTTAGCTGAGTTACTAATTAGTTTAACTATATTTGGATATGTTAAGGATAAGGTAGGTTATGCATTACTTAAGAAATGTTTTGGTGAGTTATGGGTTAGTTCAATTGATTTTGGTTGGGTTACTAATAAATTAACCTGTATTTGGATAATTTACAGATTAGATAAGAGGATTTGGGTGGGTTATAATTCAGTTAACCTGTACTTGGATTAGTAATTTGGATTAAACTAATTTGGGGATGAGTTATAGGTCAGTTAACCAGTATTTGAATATATAGTTAAGGTGTTTTGGGTGGGTTTTAGATCAGTTAACTTGTACTTGAATATGCTAAGGATCAAATGCTAGTTCAAATGTATTGGAGCAGAATATAGGTTAGTTAAAAGGTATTAGGACAGTTTATTAGTGAAGATGTGATCAGTTGGGTTAAACGTTGGTTAAACTGTAGTAGCATATATTATGATTTAGCCACGTTAAATTGTATTATGGGTTAGATAAAATGCTTGGATTAGTTAAGCTGTATTCAGTTAAGATGCTGTGGTTTGTGTTTAGATAGACTGAGGATTAGTTGACAGGTCTTACCCGGTACTGGGTGAGGTACACAGAGCCCTTCTTGGTCCCCTTGAACAGCTCATTTTTGGGTGTGATGTCACTGAAGGAAAGCTCGACGTTCTTGCATTCTCGTAAGATGCTGAAAACAGGAAGTTAGGTCACACATCTGTTCCCAGAACAGCACCACAGTTTCTCAACACAGTTTCTACATTTCCTTCAGAAATCCCTTATTTCTCAGCGTCTGCCCGCGATCATCTGATCTTAAACAAGCCCTGTCAGTATTACCTTCACGTCTCAAAGACCTCCGTTCATCTTCAGACACTAAATAAAAGACAGGTTTCTCCTTGAAGTAGTAATAAAGCCTTTAATCACCTGGGCCAAATCTTTACAATTATTAATGAAGATCAAATGGTTTTGACTCCCAAGTCTTCTTCAGGACACATCAATTGTTCAAATAAGTTTTCTTAAACAATTAGTAAGGAATCAACGACAGCTGGTTAGTTAATGGGAAGGACTAGAGCTTTTAAAGCCCATCTTTATACACACACGTATAATCTGCATGTGTAAAATAAATAATAATAAGTAAAAAAAAACAGTGTAGAAGTAAATGTTCAATAAAAAAAGGTGGTAAAAGGTGTTTTAGGTGATATTTATTTCTAAAAAGCACCTTTGATTATATGAAAGAAATCTGTGCGGCATTCTTGGCTCCTGCTGTTTTTTTCCCAAATGTAGATCTTTTGTTTAATTTCGAGAGCTTTAAATCCTGTTCAATCACAGACATCTTTAAAAGAGTCCCTTTATCATCAGAGGTTCAACCACAAAATATAAAAACAGGAGAACGGCACAGAAGAGAAGAAATGGTTGAATAATGTGGTTTCTGTGAATCTCTGATACCGATGCGTTCCTGTAAGTTGAGTTACATCTCTTCATTTGAGCTCTGAAGATGAACCCTGGAAGTGGGACAATATGAGGATGAATAATTCCTGACAGGATGTTTATGTTTGGATGAACTGTCTCTTTAAACCAGACGTCATAAGAACAGACTCTGAATCCTAACATTACATCGATTTACAATCAGTCTGAGAGACAGCAAGACGATGAAGCAGAAGAGTACAGCTCTCCAGGTGTTTACTGTGAAAAACACCCTTAATATATAACGACGTGTGTGTGTGTGTCTGTGTGTGTGTGTCGTGTCGTGTAAACGCTCCGATGCGGTGTTATTGTCGTGGTTTAGTTTAGTTAGTTAGTTAGTTGTGGTGTTGGTTTAGTTTCTACCTCTCTCCGGCCTGAATCAGGACTCCTCCGTTCGGGTGATGGTTTCTGTTCAGCGTCATGTCGATGATCACTCGATTAAATCAGACGTTTATTTCCGCGCGACTCTCTTTAATAGCAGTGTTTTGATCCTGTGTCAGTGAAGAACAGATCCTTCATAAACAGCTGCGCACTTTATTTCCGGCACCACGTGACTCCTCTCTCGGTCACGTGACTGTGCTGTGACGACAGCTCTGGACTTTATTTTTATTTTTATGTTATTTAACATACTGAACGAAACATGCATCTACAAACAGAAACTGATGGAAAGAATAATATATAAAAAAATATACGCTGAGAAAAAATTATTCAAACAAATGTTTGTTTGTTTTTTTAATATTTTCCAGTGGATTTAGCAGTGATTTGATTCTTTAGTCTCCGGCCACTAGAACACACACAAGAGAAGATTCAGCTCTATATACTGCCTCCTGTAGATCTGCTTTATATCTGAGAACTTTGAGACGATCTGAATTAAATAAAGCGCCACAGAAATAAATATGGTTGTTAAATAATTAACATCTTTTAAGGTCCCGCTCTTCTCGGAGAATAACTCTAACTCGACCTCAGAGGGAGAGACACACAGAGACCTATATATCCTTCTCCTTACTCCAAAGTTTATTCCAGAATACAATGGTTTATAAAGACATCTTCAGTTATACCCCTCTAGACAATGAAACTAAAGATGACACGTGTTGTATCCACGCCAAAATATACGTACTTAGAAAAGATAAAGGGAGTTAAGAACATATAATGAATGCTTCTGGACAAAGAAAAACACTTCTTGTTGCTAAGTATCAAAAGTGTGGAGTAAACCCATTCACCCACGCCTGACTGAACCCTTCTAACCATGACCCGTGTCTGTGAGAGATGTTACAGAACTCTGCTCGAAACACAAACCTTTCTTCAGCTCCATCACAACAGAGCAGGAGCGCGGCGCGGGCTGATGACGTCAGAGCCCCCTCCAAAATAAAAGTCTCATTCACTCGCTAAAGTCAGCGTGCAGACACACTCAAATACAAACAATCAGAGTTAACTTCTTGGTTAAAAAAAAAAAAAAAAAAAAAAAAAAAAAAATATATATATATATATATATATATATATATATATATATATATATATATATATATATATATATATATATATATATATATATATATGCTTTAAATTTGTATTTATAAATGTATTTAATGCACCCGATAACTGCATGCATTTGCTTAGTGATGAACTCAATGGAGGGCAATGATTCACTGTGATGTAGACTATTAGGACACAGTCTGAATGTTCGTAAAAATCAAGATAAGCAGGATAAAAAAAATTACTGTGTTATCATACTTAATCATATATTTCTGAAATCATTCTTCGTATAACATTGCTGTTCCTGTTGTTTATCTCATCTTCTTGTTTAACTATTAGTGCCAGTTAGTAGTTTGACCAGGTATCTTTGTCGTTTGATTTTATTTAGAAAAGAATGTGCAACTTTCACAAATTTGAGAGGGATACAAATGTGTTGTAAAATTAATTATTTAGAAAGGGACACAATATATGTATGAAAACTACATTTTATAATCACTATGTGATGAAAACGTATATATTCTCACTGTAAAAAAAAAAAAAATCTGTAACATTTAGAGGGAAAAGCCGTCAGCTGTGATTGCCAGACTTCTACTGTAAAAAATACTGTAACAACGTTTTTAGCTTTACGGTTTTAACTAAAATTTACAGTTAAACACTGTAATTTCATTAACTGATATAATTATTATACCAACATCTGAACCAAAGCCCACCACAAGCAGCTTTTAAATAATATATACTGTATATATAGACAAGGTGCTCAGTGTCATTCACACAAACCTGATCAGGACGAGAAGGCAGAATGAGCATCATGTTTGTTTCATTTCTAAAAATCATGTTTTGTTGATACTGTCAGTGCACACATTATTATATACTATTGTTTTTCTGGTATGTTATGCAGACGTACAAGTGTGGTCACGATAACCTTAACGTACTCAATCACATACTTAATGTGGTGTACTGAGAAGTAAATAAACCAGCAGACAATGCCTTTACACAACATTAATATTAATCAAAGTTCTAATTTTATTAAAAGTGATATTATAAGTCATAAGTTCTGTCGCCACCAATAGAGTTCATTGGAAATAACAAGAACGACCACAAAACCCCATGTTGAATTCGTCTCTCCAAAATGTGATCAGACTGTACTATAAATGGATTTCGCCATTACACTCAAAACTGAACTATTGTAATAATCGACACAGTAATATGAGGCACTTTGGTAGAAGTAGGGCTAAAGGCAGCTTGGCCGGACTCGGGCGGTATATCCCATGTAAATGTAGGAAATCCAAATGTGAGCGCTAGCTATAAACAAAAAGAGCATGATAAATAACACTTCAGCAGTTACAGTTCAGATAAGAACTTGAGGTGAGCGGTTTTATGTTTTAGCGCCACGTTGCTTTGAACGTGTGATCATTCTGTGTCATCGGCTATCTTTAAACCACCTTTTAGGAGCCACGATCACAGAAAAAGCCACAATTGTTTTACGATGCCAATCTTTCGTCTAGGACAGCTGGGATTGGCGTAGGATTGTGCGTCAGGACTCGACCTTGTCGTCAGTTAACCAGTAGGCCAGCGGACTGCAGAGTTTAGCTCCAAGCAGCTCCAAAACGCCTGGCTGAAAGTTTCTAGTATGCATAGTTACACCTTGATCTCAAGCTCTTCAGGTGTTCAGTCGGTTTTGAAGCTAACCTCCAGAACTCAGAACAGTGCCACAGCATATGAATGAAGACAAGAGTCCCTGTTTACATTGCACTCCTATCAAAACGATGGTGATACACATGGAGACCTCCGGGCCGTTGGCAGCTGAAAGGCTTCTCTCCCGAGTGAATTCTCATGTGGACTTTAAGACATCCTCTTTGTGTGAAACTCTTCCCACACTGTTCACAGGAGAAAGGCTTCTCTCCAGTGTGAACGCTCATGTGAAGTTTTAGGTTTCTTTTTTGAAAGAAGCTCTTTCCACACTCTTGGCAGATGTAAGTCTTGCCTTCAGTATGCATCCTTAAGTGGCTTACAAAGTGTCCTTTTCTCGGTGAAGCTCTTCCCACACTGAGTGCATGTATAAGGCTTCTCTCCATTGTGAATTCTTATGTGGACTTTGAGCCTTTCTTTTTGTCTGAAACCTTTCCCACACTGTTGGCAGGTGAAAGGCTTCTCTCCGTGTGAACGCTCATGTGGATTTAAAGACTTCCTTTTTCAGAGAAACTCTTTCCACACTGATTGCACGCATATGGCTTCTCTCCGGTGTGAACCCGTGTGTGCTTTAAAAGGTTTCCTTCACAAGTAAAAAACTTTCCACAGTGCTTGCAGGTGAAAGCTTTCTCTTCAGTGGGATCTCTCGTGTGTTCTTTAAGGGTTTCAGGATTTCTCTCAATCAGGTACTTCTCTTCATTTTCATTTAGTTCTCGACTCTCCTCTTTCAGCCTCTTCAGGTCTAAGGGGAATAGAGATAAACCGTGCTAAAACAGACAAGTCACGTTATTTGAGCTTGCATTAGTTGAAACTCGGCTGATCCCTGTCTACCTACAGGAATATATCATCAATCATTTCAGTCATTATTCAGCAGCTATCGCTTTAATCAGGAGCTAATTGCCCACCAGTCCAGTGAGGACTTGGCATGGTTAAAAATACAAGGTAAAGGGATAATAAACCAAAAAATAAATACACTACCCCATGATTTTCTCACCTTCAAGTTACCCTAGCTGTATAGGATATGCAGAGAAACACATTTAAATTATCAAAAAAAACCTGTGTCTTCTAAGCTTTGTAATTTTAACAAATGGGAGATTTTGGAGCTCAGAAATCTTGCAGCAATCATAAAACAAACTTTACTCAGCTCCAAGAGGTTAATAAAGGCCTTGTAAAGTAAATCATGTATTTGAATAAGAAAAATATCCTTATTTAAAACTTTCCCCTTTCAGTGATCACCGGCCAGTCAACTGGTGCACCTCTACTTTAAACCTGAACTAATTTCACATTTCTGGTGAGCTAAGAGATCCTGGTATTATCAGTTTGAGAAACATACATAATAATGTGAAATTTCCTTTATGTTTATTTTTATATAATCATTTATCTGTTAAGATTATTCTTATAAGAATACGTTGAAGGGAGGAATATGAAAGTTATAGTAATTTTGGTCAAATGTACAGACTTTCATATTTATTTTTTTGGATGACGCAAACTGGGAGATTTTCCTACAATATATATTTTATATATATATATATATATATAAATAGGTCTCTAACAAGGTTAGAGACAATGTTTAAATAGTATAGTTTAATGTCAATGTGTTGTTGTATCCAATCAAACATAATTGTCTAAAATGGAGAAAGAGCATGTCCATATAGTATACTATAAAAACTTATTCGGCTTATTTGGCTTTTCTAGTATGTTTTACTCTTATAAATCAGGGCATAGGAGGGACTTTTCTCTTGGTTGCGCTGCTTCCAGTAGTGAATGTTTATATTAGAGCTTTTATCCAATCATATTTCAGCAGTCGTGTTGCCAGGGTCATAGAAATCTGCCTTCAGAATTACCGTGCAGGTGTCTGTAGCATAAAATCAATGGCAATGAAACCGATTAACAGTCAGAGGCTAGCAAGCCCGCTTACGACTCAAGTCAAGTCAACTTTATTGTCAAATATGCTCTATGTCCAACATACAGCACAGATGAAATTCCTTCCCTTCTGACCTTGCAATCATGCAGAATAAAAGAATAAAGATAAAAGAATAAAAAACTAAAGTATAATAAAATAATGGTAAAATATCTAAAATATCTAAAATATAAATAGTGCAACATTAAACATGCAGACATTAAACATACAGACAAGGCACTTGTTGGAAAATTAAATTAAGTTAAAGTGAGGTAGTGCGTTGAGGTGCAAAAGTGTAGACCCTGAGATTATGAGTTTATGTGGGGGCGGGATCACAGTCTGAGGTCTGAGGCAGGGGGGCAGAGGTAGAGGTGAGTGAAGGGAGAGTAGGTAGGGAGTTGAGTCTCCTGACCGCCTGGTGGATGAAACTGTCCCTGAGCCTGCTGGTTCTGGCTCGGAGACTCCGCAGTCTCTTCCCCGACGGCAGCAGGTTGAAGAGGCAGTGGGATGGGTGGGTGGGGTCTCCTGCTATCCTGGTGGCTTTTCGCGTGAGACGAACGTTAAAAATGTCCAAGAGAGGGGAGAGAGACACCAATGATTTTCTCAGCAGCTCTCACGATGCGCTGCAGTGTGTTACGGCAGGACACGGTGCAGGCTCCGTACCACACCGTGATGCAGCTGGACAGGATGCTCTCGATGGTGCCTCTGTAGAAGTTCTGCATGATGGGGGGTGGGGCTTTTGCTCTTTTCAGTTTACGGAGAAAGTACAGGCGCTGATGGGCTTTTTTGGCCAGTGATGCGGTGTTGTGACTCCATGACAGGTCTTCAGATATGTGCACACCCAGGAACTTGGTGCTGTTCACCCTCTCCACTACAGCACCGTCGATGATCAGCGGAGCATGCTGGGTGTGCGCTCTCCTGAAGTCCACAACAATCTCTCTTTGTCTTCGCCACATTCAGGTGGAGATTGTTATCTTTGCACCACATGGCCAGCCTGCTCACTTCACTCCTGTAGGGTGTCTCATTGTTGTTGTTGATAAGACCCACCACAGTCGTGTCATCCGCAAACTTGATGAAGAGGTTAGAGCTGGATGATGGAGTACAGTCATGGGTCAGCAGAGTGAAAAGAAGGGGCTCAGCACACATCCTTGGGGGGCCCCCGTGTTCATGATGATGGAGCTGGAGGAGTTGCTGCCAACCCGAACTGCCTGAGGTCTCCTGTCAGGAAGTCCAGCAGCCAGTTGCACAGGAGGAGTTGAGCCCCAGCTGGCCCAGTTTATGGATGAGTTGCTGCGGGATTATGGTGTTGAATGCTGAACTGAAGTCGATGAACAGCATTCTGACATGTGAGTCTTTGGTTTCCAGGTGGGTGAGTGCTGAGTGGAGGGCAGTGGAGACGGCATCTTCTGTTGATCGGTTAGACCGATATGCAAACTGGTAGGGGTCCAGGGCAGGGGAGGACAGACTTGATGTGGTGCATGACTAGCCGCTCAAAGCACTTTATGAGGATGGGAGTGAGTGCGCGACCGGGCGGAAGTCATTGTAACAGGAGGGAGATGACTTTTTCGGTACCGGGATGATTGTGGTGGATTTAAGGCACGTGGGGACAACAGCCTGGCTCAGTGAGATGTTGAAGATGTCCGTGAGGACATCTGTGAGCTCAGCAGCACAGTCTCTCAGAACACGACCAGGATGTTACCAGTAGTGTGCCAAGGAGTGCTGTCAGATCCTTCAAATTGATTTCATTACTACGTCATTAATCACTATTTAACATCCTAGATCGTTTAATAATTGATTTAAGTAGCAATGCCATCAGTATAAGTCAATTAGTGTGTAATTTTTACAGCAAGACTGGAAGAGTGAAGTTGTTTTGTAGGCTGTGAGCGATCTTCTCTCTAAGAGTCATGGAAAGAGGTTCAGGGTGAGCTTTCATCTACTTCATCTACAGGAGGACTGTGCCTTTCATGTGTGTAATACAGATAGTAAAGAATCCTGTTCTATCCTGTATTTCCCCTCTCTTAGATATAGTGTGTGTGTGTGTCACCGTACTGGTAAAGCGCAGGTGTCTGAAACACATAGTGGGGCCTGCTCCAAGGTCCTGATGCCCAAATAATCACTTGGAGAGGTTCTTACGTCCCTGTGGAAACTGTCTAGATTCATTTAGGTTTAGGAAGCAGCCAGAATTTTGCTGAACTGAACTGTGTGTGAACAAACTCCTAGAGGGTAAGAAGAAGTGGGAAAAGAGCATGTTAAACTAATGGGGAACAGACTTAAACAACACCGGCCCTGACATACACTCCAGGTCAAATAAAAAACATAACTAGGAAAATCACGACATTTAAAAACGGCGAAAGTTGGGTGCATTGTACACCAATAGATATAAGAGTGGCTCGGTCATATTTAGTAATGGCCATCTTATATAAAGAAAACCGCACAGACTATCCAAAATACTAACAATTAACAGAAAAACAAAAAGTTTTGCCGGAGCGGTCGTGACTCAACGACGCCATCTTGATAGAAAACGTTAGAAAGTTCCATCTTGATAGAAAATGTTAAACAGTTACACAAAGTATTACAATACTATATTCGGTAATGAAACAATTATTGAAGAGTTCTCGTTAGAAGCATAAAAGTGCCTGAAAAGTTTGGAACACTTTAAATACTCGAAACACAAACCTTTCTTCAGCTAAATCACAACAGAGCAGGAGTGTGGCGCTTCTTTGTTGCTAAAAAGGACGGTGGGCTCCGACCTTGTATAGATTACAGGGGACTTCCACTAGTGTCTACTGCCTTTGAGTTGCTTCAGGGGACTACTATTTTTACTAAATTGGTCCTTCGCAATTTGGTCCGCAATCGTACTGGAGATGAATGGAAGACTGCCTTTGATACACCCACTGGCCATTATGAGTATCAAGTTATGCCTTTTGGGTTGGTAAATGCTCCTGCAGTATTTCAGGCTTCGATTAGCAATGTACTAAGAGACTAAGAGAAAGTCTGGCTCTCAAACAAGGACCTTCTCTTCAAGGTTGAGTCACGAAAATTGTCTCCCAGATTCGTAGGACCATTCAAGGTTATAAGGAAAGTTAGTCCTGTTTCCTACTGTCTCTTGCTACCCAGGTCTTTGAGCATTCATCCCACCTTTCATATCTCATGCTTAAAACCTGTCAAATACAGCCCTCTCTCTCCTGCCACCAGGTCAATCCCAGCACTACAAATAATTGATGGTTAGCCAGCATACACAGTCCGGCGGCTACTGGACACTCAACTGGTTCGGGAAAGACAACAGTTTCTCGTAGACTGGGTCCCTGCTCGCCACATCCTGGACAAGGATTTTATTGCCATTGGGAACATCAAGGGCCGTTCATAAAAGAGGGGGTCCTGTAATGTTCAGCCTAAGATTCCATGGGTTCACCGCTGGATCCCCTTTCTTAGATCACCTTATTGCTAGAGACTTGTAGCACACCTGTTCTCAATCGCTTCTAATGGCCATACATAATTTTGTAATAGGACAGATAAATGAAAAGGCATATTTAAAAATAGGATTCATATATCATTAGGGCCTTTATAAACATGTATTTCGTATATGGGAACATCATACATGTGTGGCGGAAGGGGGGAGACTGTTTTTAACAGCAACGCTTAACTCACAAAGAATTCCGACTACGCCACCCTAGGGATTATTCCCAGGGAACAAAGTTATAATTGGACACAGGTTCGGATCCCTCATATGAAGGTAGGCCAGACACTTGGGTAGCATATAAAAGCATAAATTTTATTAATACACAAATTTTAAAGTGCTTTTGCAACAAGAAAAAGCACCGCTTCAAAATAAAAGAATACAAATACAGAAATAATCTAAGGTTGGGGCCCTAGAATAAATCACATACAACCGGCAGGGCTGAGGCTTCCAGCGGCAAGAGGAGTTCGGTTTTTACGATGGCACACTTCCACGCACACACCCCTGTGCACTCAGATCACACTACTAGACACTCAGTGTTACACAGCATACCAAGAAGAACCACCACCAGGAGAGAAATCCAACCACCCGTGGGACCCCAGCTCCTGCAATGAAGCAAACAAAATAAAATACAAAATTACAACATCAACCACAAAGTATAACAAACAATACATTAAAGCCACGCCACACCAACAGGGGTACAAACAAAAAAAAAAACAAAAAGACTTAAATCAAATACAAAATCAGGTTGCATCCAAAAAGGTAATTTAAACCAAACAATTCGATCAAGAAAAAGTAAATCAACTAAACTCACAGAATGAAATGGAACAAAACAAAAAGACAGGTGTAACGAATGGGAACAAGGGGGGTAATCTTGAAAGTTACTCCCAGAAATAAAGAATACATAAGTTCGAAGCGGGCATTAAAACCACATCCAAACCAGCCACGAACAGTCCCCTTTTAGAGTTACTGATGGCAGCTTCCGCGTTGTAACCAGGTTAATGTAGCAGCCTAAAGAGAAGTCCAAAGCACGCGGTTTCTGAAAGGCGAACAAAAGAAAGGGAGGATCCTACGCAAAAGGACAAAAGTGATGTTAATTTGCGTCACGTGGTTCCCCAAATTCAATTTTAAGTCTTGGTAGCACTTACCGTGAGATTACGCCGCAATAAATATCTATGGGCACCGGTTTTTTTACTCATGCCTTCCGCACACACAGTGGGGTACAGGAAATCATGCCTATTTTGTGCGTAACAGCATTACCTCCGCAAGCATGTTAACAGATTAAAAACACAGGTTTGGAAGAATGTACATTACCTGAAAGGCGAACAGTCATCAGCTCCACTAACGCCACACCGGCGCAACAATGCAAATGAGACACTATAATGGTACACAGGAACACTTTATAAAACCACATGTACTCAACGGGTCCTAAAAGGTATCTACTAAGGTATCTAAAATAGTGTGTGCTTACCTGCAGCTAGTCCACACAGACAATGAACACGGGCGGGAAAATCGGACGTGACGCACCCCGAGTGACAACCAATCCAGCCTTAAATTGAAGTCCCTGATAGGTGAAGACTGATGTCAATGACTTAGTCCCGTCACATTCCACCCCCAGTTTCTGCAACGTCGCCTCGACGGTGAGCTGAACAGCCTGACCCAACACTCAACTCCAAGGCCGGAACAGGGTGGCAACTGTACTACCCATTATGCTAGACACAGAACCAACACCCACTGCTCGAGGGAGATGATTTATATTAGAGTGCTGACCTGCAGTTCTTCTCCCAGTCCTCCTTACCACACTCTCAGCTACCTCCAGTGCATTAGAAGGCAATGCAACTGACTGCGAATCCACTTCCCCCACGGAGTCGCTAGTTGCCCTACAAGTGTCCCCTGCTTGTGCATTACCAAATGTCTGAGGAGTGGAGGGACCAACATCCTGTAGCCTTAACCCACCCCTATCTTGCGGCATGTCAGGTACTAAAACAAACAACTCCTCTTCATAAGCATCATCATCATCATGCTCCTCTAACAGAGGTGGCGGAGATTCAATGACTGGGGTGTTCAACAATACAGAAGGTGGAACCTGGTCGATCAAACTCTTCAGCAGGGATCGGTGCACATGCTTTACCTTACCCAAGTCTGTGATGGGAGCAATGGTGTAAACCACCCCACCTTTCTTAGGTGCCTTCATGACCTGATACACCACTGAGCTCCACAGGTCCTGGATTTTACATCTACCCCGCACGCTATGATCGCGGAGGTATACCCGCTGACCCTTCTTCAGTGGTGCTTCCTTTACCTGCAGGTCATGCCGAGCTTTTCGCCGATCGGCTGTGGCCCCCAACCATTCCTGAGCACCTTCAAACGCCACCTGCAACCGTCCCTGCTGCTCCAGAATCCACCTATGAACACTGCCAGCCAATGGCTCTTGGACTCTGCCTAAAAGAAAATCAACAGGGAGTCTGGGCTCCTGCCCAAACATTAAAAAATATGGAGACTCCCCCGTTACCTGATGAGGGGTGCTATTATATGCAAAAAGCACCTGAGGAAGACAAAGCGGCCAATCATTGTTTTTGGAAAGTGGCAAAGTGCGCAACAAATCATGTAGGGTTCTATTAAAACGTTCACATTGACCATTCCCAGCTGGGTGATATGGGGTAGTACGTGACTTCTTGACTTCATACAAACTACAAAGTTGCTGAATAAGAGTGCATTCAAAATTACGGCCCTGGTCAGAGTGAATACGACCTGGCACACCAAATTTGCAAAACCACTCAATCACAAGAACCTGAGCTACAGTCTCTGCCCACTGATCTCTAGTGGGCACTGCCAAGGTATACTTTGTGAAAATATCAGTCATCACCAAGACATTCTCCAACCCAGACCTTGAGGGCTCCAACACAGTGAAGTCCAAAGCCAAAATTTCATTAGGTCGGGCAACCAACAAATGTCCCACAAAACTTCTAGGGGCAGAGGGGGCACCTTTAGCACACTGGCACCGCTCACACTCCTGGCACCAACGGGCAATATCTGCCGACATTCGAGGCCAGTAGCATCTCTGACGCACAAGTTGAGATGTACGCTCCACTCCCTGGTGCCCAAGCTGTTGGTGAAGCTGGGTCAAGACTTCATGCTTCATAACTGCTGGCAATAACACCTGAAAGATCTCCTCGCCGCCATCTGGGCGAAGCACACGGCGATAGAGCACCCCATCAGTCTCCACAAGGCGATCCCATTGTCGAAGCAGAATGGTCGCCAACTTCGAGAGTTTCTTGCGCTCCTCCGAAGTTGGAAGCAACCTGCGCCTCCAGAACGCCAACAACTCCCCTATAACTGGGTCTGCTGCCTGCTGAACACCCATGTCCCTGCTAGAAAAGCACGGGAGCGAGGTGACCTGATTGACTGAGGTCACAAATTCCACCTGGGCAACTTGCTGCAAAGCCCCTGGAACAGCTACACCTGGGCACCACTCACGCACTTCTCTTGCATCAGCGTTACGATTGCTTTTCCCTGACCTATATTTAATTTCAAAGTCAAATGCTACCACTTGGGCAGCCCAACGCTGTTCCATAGCACCCAATTTCGCAGATGTCAAGTAACTAAGGGGGTTGTTGTCAGTAAAGTCAAAGCATTTATGGCCCAGCAAGTACTCCCTAAATTTTTCAGTCATGGCCCACTTGAGTGCCAAAAACTCCAATTTCATAGAACTGTAGTTAGATGTATTGCGTTCCGTGGGCCTAAGACTACGACTACCATAGGCTATAGGGCACACCCTACCTTGCTGCTCCTGTGAAAGGACTGCCCCTAGTCCACCATGACTGGCATCTACCTAAAAAAAATGGTAGCGAAAAGTCAGCATAGACAAGTACTGGTGCTGTTGTTAATTTGCCCTTCAACCCCTCAAAGCTACACTGACATTCCGCTGACCAGGCTTCAACAAAGTCTTGGGCCACTTGCTTTGGACGCTTTGAGTTTGCCAGCTGAGCTACCAACCTGTGGAGAGGGGCAGCTAACTTAGCAAACCCCTCCACAAAGCGCCGGTAGTAGCTAGCAAACCCCCAAAAAGAGCGCAACTCTGAAACACAAGTTGGCCGAGGCCATTGTGCAACTGCCTCCACCTTCCCTGGGTCAGTAGAGACCCCTTCTGAAGAGATAACATGTCCCAACTAATGCACTTCTTTTTTAAAAAAGGCACATTTAGATAGTTTGGCCTTTAACCCTTCCATTTGCAAGCGACTCAAGACAAGCTCCATCCGAGCAAGATGTTCATCAACAGAAGAGGAGAATACTACAATATCGTCAAGATACAAAAGGAGGGATTGACACTGCTGATCCCCAAACAACCGTTCCATCAATCGCTGGAAGGTGCCTGGGGCATTGCACAACCCAAATGGCATCCTATTCCACTCAAAAAGGCCAAACGGGGTGCAAAAAGCAGTTTTAGGTTTATCCCGCTCTGCCACAGGTACTTGGTTGTACCCATTGGCCAGATCCATGGTAGAAAACCAACGGGCTCCTGCCAGGGAGTCTAAAGTCTCCTCGATGCGTGGTAAAGGGAATGCATCTTTTCTAGTCTTTGAGTTTAACCGGCGATAGTCTACACACATACGTAAACTACAGTCTTTCTTTTTCACTAGAACAATTGGCGAAGCATAAGGACTACAGCTCTCTCTGATTACCTGGGTTTCCAACAGTTGATTTATGTGTGCCTTTACCACCTCATACTCCGATGGAGGAATGCGTCTAAACCGCTGTCTAACAGGGATGTCGTCCAACAAGGGGATATCATGGGATATTAGATTAATACATCCCAAATCACCGTCATGTGCAGAAAACACGGGCAAGTACTTCTCCAGTAATCCCCTAACCTTACCCTGTTCTTCTTCCGACAGCACAGATAAATCTAACGTGGCTATCTGTTCCTGCACAGTAGGAGAAGCCTGCACAACCTGCATACTCACCCTAACTTCAGCTGTTTTAACTTCTGCAACCTCTGGGGGTAAACTAACCACATCAACCTTGTTCACAGTACCAATAATAGAGTACAGCACTATACAGCACTAATACAGCACTATATCGCTGGTACCAACATTAACTACAGGCACATACACAGTACCGTTGTCCACCCTCAAAAGAGCAGGAGAAGCCAACAAACCTGCTGGTAGACAAGAAGTGGGCGGTTCAAACAGTACGGTACTACCCGAATATTGCACGGAACAAGTTGCAGCAACAAATTTCATAGTTTCACCCGCGATGCGACACGTCCGACGTCCATGCATCTTAACGCGTCCCCTACATTCCACAATTGGTTGAGCATCGATCCGATGGCAATGTTGCAAAGCTTGAAAAACGAAACTAGGGGCCCTTGACACTGATGGTAAATAAAAAAGGGCTGTACCATGCTGGCCGAAGAGCTCCCGGTAGCATCGACTGAGGATGTTCATACCCAACACCCCAGGAACTTGTGCACAGACACCACCAGGAGGATCTCGGACCACCAACACACCACAGCCTAAAACCACTCGCCCACAGAGCTCCACATCCAATTCCAAATAACCAACATAAGGAATTGAAAGGCCATTTGCAGCTCGAAGCTGCAACCAATGACATTACCTAAGCTGCTCCTGACCCCATGACCCAAAATTAGTCGCAAAACAACTCTCTGTAATGGTAGACACCATGGAACCAGTGTCCACCAGGCAAGGTACTTTAACCCCACCCATAGATACTACAAGTTTTGGACAAGTGCACACAAATCGTGACATAAAATCAGAATGGAATCAGAAAGGATTTTGCAACTGAGCCATACTTTGGGTTAAGTGATTCAATTGTTGTTGCTGCTTACGCAGCATGTCCCGTAATTCGCTCATTTCTGACACCGCTGAACCATTTTTACTGTTGACATACTGATGTCCCTGCACACCATACTGAATGCCATAAGCGGAAGGGACTGACTGACTTCTACCACGCACCCCCCCAGGCATGCCTTCCCTTTCCCAACACAGGGCATCGCTACGAACTTCAAACAAGGTGGCTGTAGGTTGACGACGCACTAGTTGCTTAAGTTCCTGTCGAAGAGCACAATCGTTAACATACTTCACAAACTGGTCTCTCAATAAAATTTCAGCATTAGGCATGCCATGAGGTGACTGACTTCTCACTCTATCCAGAAGACTCATCAAGGCCAAAGAAAATTCCACCAAAGTTTCTCCTTCCTGTTGTCTTCTGGAAAAGAATGCCTCTTGAAGTGCTACGTAAGACTTTGTGCAACCATAAAATTCACGTAATACTCTAATAATTTGTTTTGGGTCCTCCCTTTCGTTTGCTGGCCGATAACGAATTTCTTCCCTCGCCTCTCCCTCCAGATGATCAACCAGAAAAAATGCTTGATCAGCTGTAGAGAGATGGCGAAGCCGCATACAAGCCTGAGCCTCCTCCACCCACTCATCGATGCCAACGCCCGATCGACCACTAAACTTAGGGCACTTACGATCTCGAGGAGCAAAAACAAGTCGCTCAGCTGTTGGTGCACCGGCCCCAATGAGTGGGGGATCTACTACCATAGGAAGAGACACATTAGATCCTTTAACGGATTTGAATAATAAAAAGTATGTTGGGGTGTTATGTGTAGGCTAAGTTAAAAAGATGTGTCTTTAATCTAGATTTAAACTGGCAGAGTGTGTCTGCTTCCCGAACAGAGTTAGGGAGATTGTTCCAGAGTTTAGGTGCTAGAGTTTTGAGAACGCAGCGGACGGGCAGGACTATAATGTGATAAGAGCTCGCTCAAGAATTGAGGAGATAAACCATTCAGGGCTTTATAAGTAATTAATAACCCAGCAGTCTGACACCCTCAGGTTTCTCAGTGGGTGCGTCACTGAGTGAGGAGAACCTGTTTGATGTTCTGATCTGAACAGAAGAGCGGTGTTTTGACTAGTGCCCAGGTCAGGAAGCAGACAGACCGGCTAAACCGACCGTCTGCTAGCTGCCTCACGTCACAGAAGGCAGTTAATTCTCAGCACATAGAGACTCTTTCACCTAGATATCACACTATAGAGACTGTGTCTGTTCCCCGAATTAGAATATGCAGAGAACGTCCAAACCTAATCAAAAGCAATAATTTAATTAATGTCCAACAAATTAAAACTACCTATAAATCAAATAAGCAAACGAAAAACTTGGCTCGCTAAATATTAGATCACTTTCCACAAAAGCACTTTATGTATATGATTTGATCAATGATCAGAAGCTAGATTTGCTTTGTTTGACAGAAACCTGGCTAAAACCAGATGATTATATTACAGATGATTATGAATCTACCCCCAAAATTATTTCTATAAAAATGAGCCACGTTTAAAAGGCAGAGGGGGAGGTGTTGCTACAATTTATAACAATATTCTTAGTACTTCTCAGAGGGCAGGCTTTAAGTATAACTCATTTGAAGTTTTGGTGCTGCATATAACATTTTCTACAGAATCATGTGCTAGTGATAAATCTTCTGTCATGTTTGTACTGGCTACTGTATACAGGCCACCAGGGCACAGCACAGATTTCATTAAAGAATTTGCTGATTTTCTAACTGATTTAGTACTGGCCACAGATAAAGTCTTAATTGTTGGCGATTTTAATATCCATGTTGATAATGAAAAAGACTCATTAGGATCAGCTTTCTTAGACATTTTGAACTCTGTTGGGGTTAGACAACACGTCTCTGGACCTACTCATTGCCAAAATCATACTCTAGATCTAATACTGTCACATGGAATGGATGTTAAAATGGTTGAAGTACTGCAGCAAAGTGATGACATTTCAGATCACTATCTAGTCTTGTGTGAACTCTGTATAGTTAAACCTGTAAACTCTGCACCTTATTACAAGTATGGTAGAACCATCACTTCCACCACAAAAGAAAGCTTTCTAAATAACCTTCCTGACTTATCTCAATTCCTTAGCACATCCAATACGACGCAAAAACTTGATGATGTAACAGAAACTATGCACTCTCTTTTTTCTAGCACTTTAGATACAGTTGCTCCTTTGCACTTAAAAAAGATAAAAGAAAACAATCTGACTCCATGGTATAATGACAACACACGTACCCTAAAGAGAGCAGCCCGGAAATTGGAGCGCAGGTGGAGAAAAACCAAATTCAAAGTATTTCAGATTGCCTGGCGGGAGAGTATGATGTCATACAGAAAAGCATTAAAAATAGCAAGATCTGATTATTTTTCATCCCTTTTAGAAGAAAACAAACACAACCCCTGGTATTTATTCAGTACAGTAACTAAATTAACAAAAAATAAAGCATCAACAGGTGCTAATATTCCCCAAGAGTATAGCTGCAATGAGTTCATGAATTTCTTTACTTCTAAGATTGATACCATCAGAGATAAAATTGTAACTATGCAGCCGTCAACTACACTTTCACATCAGATAGTGAGCTTTAGATCCCCTGAGGAAAAATTACACTCTTTCTCCACTATAGGAGAAGAAGACTTGTACAAACTTGTTAAATCATCTAAACCAGCAACATGTATGTTAGACCCTGTTCCATCTAAACTATTAAAAGATCTGAGAGTTACTAATGACCTGCTTTTATCATCTGATCGTGGTTTTATCTCGTTATTAGTGCTATTAGATCTTAGCGCAGCATTCGATACTATCGATCACAACATTCTCTTGGATAGACTAGAAAACTATGTTGGCATTAGAGGAAGCGCCTTAGCATGGTTTAAATCATATCTATCTGACCGCTATCAGTTTGTGGCATTAAATGAGGAGGTATCATATCGATCAAAAGTGAAATATGGAGTTCCTCAAGGCTCAGTGCTAGGACCGTTACTTTTCAACCTGTACATGTTACCTCTGGGAGATATTATCAGGAGTCATGGTGTTAGTTTTCACTGCTATGCTGATGATACTCAGCTCTATATTTCAGCGCAGCCTGGTGTTACACACCAAATTGAGAATCTAACAGAATGCATAGTCGATATAAAAAGCTGGATGATGAGTAACTTCTTAATGTTAAATTCTGAAAAAACAGAGGTGCTAATAATTGGACCTAAAAACCCCACATATAATAATCTAGAACACAGCCTATCACTTGATGGCTGCTCTGTTAATTCTTCATCATCAGTTAGGAACCTAGGTGTGCTGTTTGACAGCAATCTTTCCTTTGAAAATCATGTTTCTAGCATCTGTAAAACTGTGTTTTTCCATCTTAAAAATATATCTAAATTTCGACCTATGCTTTCAACCTCTAATGCAGAAATATTAATTCATGTGTTTATGACCTCGAGGTTAGATTATTGCAATGCTTTATTGGGTGGTTGTTCTGCACGCTTAATAAACAAACTTCAGCTAGTCCAAAACGCAGCAGCCAGAGTCCTTACTAGAACTAGGAAGTATGATCATATTAGCCCGGTTCTGTCAACACTGCACTGGCTCCCTATCAAACCTCGAATAGATTTTAAAATCTTATTAATTACCTATAAAGCCCTGAATGGTTTAGCTCCTCAATACTTGAGCGAGCTCTTATCACATTATAGTCCTGCATGTCCGCTGCGTTCTCAAAACTCTGGCCATTTGATAATACCTAGAATATCAAAATCAACTGCGGGCGGCAGATCCTTTTCCTATCTAGCACCTAAACTCTGGAACAATCTCCCTAACTCTGTTCGGGAAGCAGACACACTCTGCCAGTTTAAATCTAGATTAAAGACACATCTTTTTAACTTAGCCTACACATAACACACCAACACGCCTTTTATTATTCAAATCCGTTAAAGGATTTTTAGGCTGCATTACTTAGATTTGCTGGAACCGGGAACACTACTCCTACAATACGATGTACTTGTGACATCGTAAAAAGAATGGCATCTATGCTAATATTAGTCCTGTCTCTTTCTCAATCTGTTTTCACAGTTTGTATCCAGACTAGATGGTGGATCAGCACTGTTACGACCTTAGATGGAATTTGTCTAGGAATTTAAATGTCTGTAACATTGAGATGACCAAAAGAAGAAGCTTCAGGTAGAAGTGGCAAGAGAAGCGCAAGACATCATATTTAGCACCGAAAAAGATTTATTGCTCCCAAAACCATGCCTATTTACAACATCTATGGACACAAGGTAACAAACAACATGAAATTATATACATAATCAAGACAAGCGGGAGAGGAACTGAAAGTAGCGCTAAAACAAATCAAAGAAATAAATAACAAAAAGATCCCCACTGTCTCCGCCCAATCCTCTAAATAAGAAAACAAACAATGGAAAAGAAATCTTCAGCGCAAATGCGCCTAAACTTACTCTAACTACAAAACAAAAATACACATTGAGCGCACTTCGCTATCTAGTGAATCTAATACAAAGGATTAAATCCTACGTGCAAGATATGTAGGTCACGTGACTTACTAAGCTGTTCCAAGTCTCCCGTGTCAAACCACACTCTAGTCTCGTAAGCAATAACAGTAATAACACTAAACCAGTCACATGCCAAGTCACAAACAAACACACAGCCATCTTCCAGTTGCCGCTTCCACTTTTAAAGGTCTCCAGGCAGATCGCAATTGGCAGAGATCACACGACGTCACAATTGACCAACGATGATTGACAGCCACATCAGCCAACAGATTTCCGAGAGTAGGCGGTACCTAGAAAACACAAAGTGACAGAACAGAGAGAGAGAGAAAAAAAACATACACACGAAAACCAGTGTATGGTTCAGTAACACTCCCCCACTTAAGAATAAACTCTTTTGGAAAAACAAAAGTTTACACTCTTGAAAGAGCATCCGCCAAGATGTTATCAGCGCCCCTTTTGTGTCTTATATCCAAACTATAACTCTGCAGAAAAAGTGACCACCGAGTCAACCTCTGATTATGATTGTACAGCTTAGAAAGAAATATCAAAGGACTGTGATCCGTAAAAACTACCAAAGGTTGCACACTAGATCCAAGATAAACCTCAAAATGTTGTAATGCAAAAATTAAAGCAAGCGTCTCTTTTTCAATGACTGAATAGTTTAACTGATTCTTGTTAAACTTCCTAGAGAAATAACTTACTGGATGAGGTATACCCTGCTTATCATCCTGTAATAAAACAGCACCAGCCCCAACATTACTTGCATCCACCTCAAGCTTAAATGGGCGTTCTAAATCAGGAGCCGCAAGAACAGGGGACTACTTAATAGTGTTTTTACACTCTCAAAAGCGTATTGGCATTCTGCATTCCAAACAAAAACAGAAGAAGGACTCAGAAGTGACGTTAAAGGACTAACCACAGACGAGAAGTTTCTACAGAAGCTGCGATAATATCCAGCCATTCCCAGAAATCGTCGAAGTTCACGTCGCGTCGTGGGTACTGGAAACTTCAATATAGCCTCAACTTTCGCTTCAACTGGTCGAACCTGACCATGCCCCACCTCCTTTCCCAAATACATCACTCTAGCCTGACCAAACTCACACTTGGCCAAGTTAAGGGTCAAGGAAGCACTTGCAAAACGCTCAAATACAGCACGTAATGACTTCATGTGTTCATCCCAATCCCTGGAATAAACAACCACATCATCCAGATAAGCACTACAATTAGGAATGCCAGCTAAAACTGTATTTACTAACCTTTGAAAGGTAGCAGGCGCGTTTCGGAGTCCGAACGCCATAGCCGTATATTGTGCAAACGAATCTGGAGTAATAAAAGCAGCAATTTCAGAAGCCCTAGGCGTGAGCGGCACTTGCCAATAGCCTTTAAGCAAATCCAATTTACTCACAAACGTTGCATATCCCACATTATCTACACAATCCTCCATCCTAGGAAGTGGGTAGTTATCAGGAACCGTAAGTGAATTCACCTTCCTAAAATCTGTGCAAAACCTAAAAGAACCATCTGGTTTTGGTACCAAAATACACGGAGAACTCCATGGACTAGAGCTAGGCTTCGCAAGACCGTTGTTCAGCAAATAATCAACTTCTTGTCGCATAACTGAACGCTTAACCGAATTCACTCTGTATGCATGCTGTCGGATTGGTCTAGCATCTTTAACATCAATATCATGCTGAATGACATTAGTTAACGCAGGTACATCTTTGAACAGACATTTAAATTCAGAAATGAGCATCACAAGATCACGTTTCTGATCAATAGACAAATTTGTTAAGTGTGAACCAAGATCTTTCAATATTTCAGAATTACATAACCTCACAGTCGACTGAGAAATATTCTGAAACATTACTTCGTCTTCTTCAGCATCGGTAATAGGCTTTTCTGTCACGAACGCAACAGAAACAACGGCAGGGTCTGGAGTACTGTCATTCACATCAGTTTGTGATCTCGAATGATAAAGCTTCAACATGTTTACATGGCAAACACGAGTTTTTCGTTTTCGGTCAGGAGTACAGATGACATAATTCGTTTCACTCAACTTCTCTTTCACTATATAAGGACCGAAAAATCGAGTTGACAGTGAAGAACCAGAAATAGGCAAGAAAACCAGAACTAAATCACCAGGTTTGAAAGATCGCTTAACAGCTTTTTGTCAAACTTTCGTTTCATACATTTTTGCGTCTGGGCAAGAGGCTGTGCATAAACGCTTCGAAACTTTGTTACGTGCTCCAGTACATTCGTTTTCAAACCGTCTTCTTCCAGAATCTGGTCTTTTAAAACTTTCAATGGACCACGTACCTGATGTCCGAAAACTAGTTCCGCTGGACTAAAACCAAGCGACTCTTGAACGCTTTCCTGATAGCGAACATAAGCATAGGAATGCCATCATCCCACTCATTACCAGTCTGCAAACAATATTTTCGCAACATCGACTTTAACGTTTGATGAAAACGCTCCAGGGCACCTTGGCTTTCAGGATGAAACGCAGTGGAAAGTACGATGTGTAATTCCTAAAGTCTGCATGACTTGATTAAAAGCTTAGACACAAAATTGGTGCCTTGATCACTTTGCACCACTTTAGGCAGACCAAATGTCGAAAAAACTTAACTAGTGCCTTGACAACAACAGGTGCAGTGATTTTTCTCAAAGGAATTGCTTCTGGGAATCGAGTGGCTAGACACATCACTGTTAACAGAAATTGATTACCACTTTTTGACTTTTTCAACGGTCCTACACAATCAATGAGGACATGTTCGAATGGTTCGCCAAGAACAGGTATTGGTTTTAACGGTGCTGGTGGAACAACCTGATTTGGCTTTCCGCAATTTGACATACGTCACAAGATCGACAATAGCGCGTTACATCGGTTTTCAGCCCAGGCCAGAAAAAGTGCTTTAAAATCCGGTTATAAGTTTTCCTTATGCCCAAATGACCCGACAGTGGATGATCATGTGCCAAGCATAACACATGTGGGCGATATGGGAGAGGAACAACAATCTGATAAAAAACATCCCATTCGGCTTGGTCAGGTGATGAACACCACTTCGCATCAACAAATCCTTTTCCAAAATATAAGCACTTGATTTCATCTTAACCACATCGTGCGGAATTACAGAATTAAAAAGTGTGATCAAGGTTTCGTCTTTTCTCTGCGCAGTGATTAATTCCTCTCGTGTGATTTTTAAAATCAACGAATTCATGTCATAAGAATTTTTCACCCTTTCTGATTTCTTTTTCTCACATTCCAAATTTTCCTCTCCATCTACGACAGAAGAAAGAAAGAGAGTCATTCAAAGCAATCTCTTTCTGCGACTGTGCGCGAAAGTAACAGCGCATGCAGGAAAAAACATGAGGATAAGCTTCACCAACCTCATCAAATGCACAGTCTGTCGGTTTGTCCAGAACTTCCAATAATGGCATAACTTTCCCTCCAGCTAAATCATTGCCTAGAATTAAATCTACCCCTTTCATAGGCAGTGAAGCACAAACTGCAACACGGACAAATCCAGAACACAAGTCACTTTTCAAATACAGATTATGCAAGGGCCTTTTACACATCCCATCTCAATTCCCTGCACTAACACACTGGAGTGACAAGAAGTCTCATCAGAAAATTTCATTGCACTTTCAACAATAAAACTTTGCATAGAACCTGTGTCGCTGAAGCATTGTAATTTCTTTTTGATCTTTATCACGACCAGTCAAAGAAATTAACCCCTTAAGAATAAAAGGACGGAACGTTTCATCCACATCATCTTTGGAGTGTACAGCCACAGTCTGGTTACAAGTCTTTACAAAGCCTACTGGTTTAGTTAGATTTTGCTGTTTTCGTTTAAGTCGGGGACAATCCACAACAACGTGCCCTTTCTTGTGACAATAAAAACAGTCACGTTCCTCATTAACTCTTGGTACACTTTTCGAGCGCATCGAATTGAGTGTTAGATAAAAATGGATTAGTAGGTGCGTTTTCCACACGAGAGTGAACAAAGACACTTTTGTGGGTTAAAATATATTCGATCAGCTAATACAGCGGCCTGTGACAAAGAATTCACCTTTTGTTCGTTTAGGTAAACAACCACTTTTTCCGGTAAGCAATTCTTGAATTCTTCCAAGAGAACCAGCTCACGCATAACGAATTAAAATCTGCCACATTGTTAGCTACACACCACTTATCAAAAAGCGTGCCCTTCTCTCTAGCAAATTCCACAAAAGTTTGATTAGAAGTTTTCCTGTGCATCCTGAACTTCTGTCTATATGCCTCAGGAACTAATTCATATGCACGAAGTATCGCCAACTTAACTGAATCATACTTCAAACTTTCTTCAAGTGACAACGTGGAATACACTTCTAAAGCCTTTCCCACAAGTTTGCACTGCAATAACAGAGACCAGAATTCAGGTGGCCAATGCAACGAATTCGCGATCCGTTCAAATGCACTAAAATACGAATCAACCTCTGTTTCTCTAAATTGTGGAACAAGAGCAATGTGCTTACTCACGTCAAAATGACTGGATAAACTCGACACCGAAGAAACATTTGAAGGAGAAACTGGAACTGGCTGATTAGCCTCCACAGGCTTCTTTGAAGCGTCCAACTCGAGCTGGCGCAGCCTCACTTGCGTCTCAGCCTCGATCTCAAGTTTGCGTATCTGCAAGCGTAAGTCAAGTTCAGCCTGGCGGGCATGCTCTTGTGAATCATAATATAGACGTGCCATGCGAACTTTCAGCCGCGCATCGTCTCGCGAACCACACAGAGAGCGGAGAGAACGGTTCAAAGGTGGCAGTCCAACACCAACATCTGCAACGGTCTCACCCCTGCATCTGCATCGGTTTGGCCACTAGACACGCTTCTTATCTCCCATTCCATCAGAATCAAACGCCTTAACACCAGGACTTAGATGATCAGCCGACTCCTCCAATTCCATATTTGGCGTGAGAAGCACATCAAGCTCAACTAACTGGTCAATTATGTTTTGCTTAATTTCGACTTTACGATCCTGTTTATTAATTTTCAATTTAAAATGATCAGCCACCAAAGTCAAGTCCTGTTTCCGACAAACATTAAGCAGCTTCAACGAGGACTCTTAACAAATTCTTCTAAACTGAACATTTTTGCTCAAAATTGCTACAAACTACTACTTACTACGACAATCGTATTTAAGGTCACACTAACCTACTGCACGGTCAACAAATTCTATTGCCACCACCACAGCGATTTCTTTGGTCATTTTATTTACCGAATAAAAATGTCCCGGACGAGCCCCCAATAAATGTTACGACCTTAGATGGAATTTGTCTAGGAATTTAAATGTCTGTAACATTGAGATGACCAAAAGAAGAAGCTTCAGGTAGAAGTGGCAAGAGAAGCGCAAGACATCATATTTAGCACCGAAAAAGATTTATTGCTCCCAAAACCATGCCTATTTACAACATCTATGGACACAAGGTAACAAACAACATGAAATTATATACATAATCAAGACAAGCGGGAGAGGAACTGAAAGTAGCGCTAAAACAAATCAAAGAAATAAATAACAAAAAGATCCCCACTGTCTCCGCCCAATCCTCTAAATAAGAAAACAAACAAACAATGGAAAAGAAATCTTCAGCGCAAATGCGCCCTAAACTTACTCTAACTACAAAACAAAAATACACATTGAGCGCACTTCGCTATCTAGTGAATCTAATACAAAGGATTAAATCCTACGTGCAAGATATATGTAGTCACGTGACTTACTAAGCTGTTCCAAGTCTCCCGTGTCAAACCACACTCTAGTCTCGTAAGCAATAACAGTAATAACACTAAACCAGTCACATGCCAAGTCACAAACAAACACACAGCCATCTTCCAGTTGCCGCTTCCACTTTTAAAGGTCTCCAGGCAGATCGCAATTGGCAGAGATCACACGACGTCACAATTGACCAACGATGATTGACAGCCACATCAGCCAACAGATTTCCGAGAGTAGGCGGTACCTAGAAAACACAAAGTGACAGAACAGAGAGAGAGAGAAAAAAGAACATACACACGAAAACCAGTGTATGGTTCGTAACAAGCACCCAGAGATTATGTTCATCAGAGACCAGAACACCTAGATGCGCCCGTGGACCAATCACCAGATCCTGATGCACACACGCACACACACACACTAAGTCATTTACACTACCTGACACAGTTGCGTTTAAAATTGAACTGGAAGTTAAGTGCTGGGCGTCCAGTCAGAGGAGAACTGACCCCAACTGAGTCTGGTTTCTCCCAAGGTTTTTTCCATTCCATTCTGTATGCATGGGGTTTTGTTTCCTTGCCGCTGTCGCCTCTGGCTTGCTTGGTTGGGGACACTTAACTTCTAGTGACTATCGTTGAATTGACTACAGAGACCGTCTGTGCTTTGATGCAACCTGTGTTGTTAAAAGCGCTATATAAATAAAAATGATTGATTGATTGATTGATTGACCCGGGACTAGTGCTCCTCACGTCTCTCACGTTTTGTGTTTGATGAGTGGGTTCTTGAGGTCCCATTTTGTTGCCACAACTCTACAAACCCATTCCAAGAGATGTGGTGTTCCTTTTGTAAATAATTCTTTATTAAACCGACCCTAGATATTCTTTGTTATATCTAAATAAATGTTATATTCTTCTTGTCAAAATCTACTGTGTCCTCTTTATTTTGTGACTTTAAGTTGAGATGCAAATGCAAACACAAATGCAACAAATGCAAATGCCTCACACTCCCCTGCTCTGTACATTTTGCATGTTTCTCTTATCACTTCAGATCTTTGTTTTATTAGATTGGACTGGCATTGCAAATTTTGGAATGCAAATTTTGCTGCTTTGCATGTAAGCAAACAGAACCTTAAAATGGGAATATGTGCATGTGTAAAACTACCTGTCATCACAACCCTGATTTCTGCTTTCAGAAACTCTTTTTAGACTTTCACATTTATTTTTTTGGATAACGCAACTGGGGCCCACAGCCCTTTTGGACAGAGATTTTCCTATATATATATATATATATATATATATATATATATATATATATATATATATATATAGACACATAGGTCTCTAACATGGTTAGAGACAATGTTTAAATAGTATAGTTTAATGTCAATGTGTTGTTGTATCCAATCAAACATAATTGTCTAAAATGGAGAAAGAGCATGTCCATATAGTATACTATAAAAACTTATTCGGCTTATTTGGCTTTTCTAGTATGTTTT
The DNA here is from genome assembly GCF_018831695.1 of Puntigrus tetrazona. Taxonomy (NCBI): domain Eukaryota; kingdom Metazoa; phylum Chordata; class Actinopteri; order Cypriniformes; family Cyprinidae; genus Puntigrus; species Puntigrus tetrazona. Next base: position 8,270,568 of record NC_056701.1, on the reverse strand, counting down.
GCTCTTATAAATCAGGGCATAGGAGTGACTTTTCTCTTGGTTGCGCTGCTTCCAGTAGTGAATGTTTATATTAGAGCTTTTATCCAATCATATTTCAGCAGTCGTGTTGCCAGGGTCATAGAAATCTGCCTTCAGAATTACCGTGCAGGTGTCTGTAGCATAAAATCAATGGCAATGAAACCGATTAACAGTCAGAGGCTAGCAAGCCCGCTTACGACTAGACGATCAAAGAGTGTACTAGTCAGAGTGCGCAGTAGTAGTGTGCCGAAGGAATGCTGTCAGATCCTTCAAATTGATTTCATTACTACGTCATTAATCACTATTTAACATCCTCGATCATTTAATAATTGATTTAAGTAGCAATGCCATCAGTATAAGTCAATTAGTGTGTAATTTTTACAGCAAGACTGGAAGAGTGAAGTTGTTTTGTAGGCTGTGAGCGATCTTCTCTCTAAGAGTCATGGAAAGAGGTTCAGGGTGAGCTTTCATCTACTTCATCTACAGGAGGACTGTGCCTTTCATGTGTGTAATACAGATAGTAAAGAATCCTGTTCTATCCTGTATTTCCCCTCTCTTAGATATAGTGTGTGTGTGTGTCACCGTACTGGTAAAGCGCAGGTGTCTGAAACACATAGTGGGGCCTGCTCCAAGGTCCTGATGCCCAAATAATCACTTGGAGAGGTTCTTACGTCCCTGTGGAAACTGTCTAGATTCGTTTAGGTTTAGGAAGCAGCCTCTCTTGATGCGGACTATTAACTCCTTTGTTTTGCTGGCGTTCAGGAGCAGATTGTTCTCCTGACACCATCTCTCCAGGTTGTTGATCTCCTGAAGGTAGGTCATCTCATCGTTGTTGGAGATCAGGCCCACCACGACAGTGTCGTCAGCAAATTTAATGATGGTGGTGGAGTTTGTAGTGGCCACACAGTCATGTGTGTACAGCGAGTACAGCAGGGGGCTCAGAACACAACCCTGAGGGGCTCCAGTGCTGAGAGTGAGGGAGGATGAGGTGTGTTTTCCCATCCGTACGGCTTGTGGTCTGTCGGTCAGAAAGTTGGTGATCCAGTGACGCAGGGAGGGGCTGAGTCCCAGGACCTCCAACTTCGAGGTGAGCGTGGAGGGAACTATGGTGTTGAACGCTGAACTATAGTCCACGAACAGCATTTTCACATAGTTTCCTTTCCTAAAATCCAGGTGGCTTGTGGTTGTGTGGAGGAGGTGTGTGATGGCACCCTCCGTAGACCTGTTCTGGCGGTAGGCAAACTGTAGTGGGTCCAGTGTGTCCGGTAGTGATGAGGTGATGAAGTCTCTGACGAGTCTCTCGAAGCACTTCATCACTACAGACGTCAGAGCTACAGGGCGGTAATCATTAAGGCAAGATGGTTGAGGTTTCTTCGGCACAGGAACAATGATGGACTCTTTGAAACACGAGGGGACTGTAAACTGTTTCATGGAGAGATTAAATAACTCAGTGAACACCGGTGCTAGCTGGTCAGCACAGGCTCTCAGAACCCGACCTGTGATGCCGTCAGGTCCTGCTGCCTTCCTGGTGTTCACTCTCCTGAATACCCTTCTTACGTCGTGCTCCGAAATGGTAAACGCGATTTCCTCTCCGGCTCTTCTTGGCGTGCATGCTGTTCATCATACCGCTAGCGGCGCTAGTGTGATTAGCATGATTAGCTGCAGCCTCGAAACGAGCATAAAAGGTGTTTAGCTCGTCTGCCAGAGAAGCATCCACGCTCTCCACTCTGGAGGTTGGCGTTTTATAGTCCGTGATGTTTCTCAGTCCCTGCCAAAGGCTCCTAGAGTCACTGTGTCACTTGAAACTGTGACTCTAGTTTCCTCCCGTAGCGCCTCTTTGCCTCCTTTACCGCTCTGCGCACACAACGCAGTCTTGTATTCGGTCATATCCCCGGTGACTATCCCGATGTTATAGGCTGCGGAGCGGGATCTCAGAGAGTCGCGGATAGTTTTGTCTACCCACGGCTTCTGGTTGGGAAACGTCCTGATGACGGTTTTCTTCCTCCGTGTCATCCGCTAGTTTCCGATGAATCCCACCACCGCTTCCGTGAACACGTTGACGTCCTCGGAGCTACACCTGAACATGGCCCAGTCTGCGTCATTCAAAGCGTCTTGCAGGGCGGCCACCGAATGGTCAGACCAGCGTGATACCTCCCTCTGTTTGTAAACAGGTACGAGGAAGATGGCGGCATGGTCCGATTTACCAAACAGTGGGCATGATTTTGCCTTGTAGCTCTCTCTGAAGGGTGTGTAGCAGTGATCCAGTGTCCTTTCGCCCCTGTTGGGGCAGGTGATGTGCTGGTGAAAGTTCGGCAGTGCGCGCTTGAGGTTTGCACTGTTAAAATCCCCCAGCACAATGAGTGCGGCGTCCCGGTGCTGTGACTGGTGTGTTGTGAGGTGGTCGTGTAAGTCCCATATTGCAGTGTCCATGTCCGCTTGAGGTGGAATGTAAACGGCGCTGACTATGACCGAGGTGAATTTCCCGTGGAAGATAGAAAGGGTGACATTTGATGGTCAGAAGTTCCAGGTTTGGTGTGCAGGAGCGTGAGAGAGGAATAACGCTCGCACTGTGGCACCAGCGGTTGTTCACCATCAGACACACTCCACCTCCCCGTGTCTTCCCCGACTCCATTGTTCTGTCCATGTGGTAAACAGAGAAAAACTCGGCCGGTTGTATGGCGTGGTCCGGTACCGCTGGGTTCGGCCATGTCTCGGTGAAGCAGAGGAGGTTGCAGTCCCGAATGACTCTCTGGAACTTGATCCTTGCCCTGAGGTCATCGAGCTTGTTTTCCAGAGACTGGAAGTTGGCTAACAGGACACTAGGTAGGGGAGCGCGGTGTGAGCGTGCCCTCAACCTGTTCCTGACGCCAGCTCGTTTCCCTCGTGGACGCCGGCGCTGGTCGCGTCCTTTTGTCTTCGACAGGATCTCGCTCGGCCAACATGGGTCGGGTTTAAAAACAGCGAAAGTTGGGTGCATTGTACACCAATACATATAAGAGTGGCTCGGTCATATTTAGTAATAGCCATCTTATATAAAGAAACCGCGCAGACTATCCAAAATATTAACAATTAACAGAAAAACAAAAGTTTTGCCGGAGCGGTCGTGACGGCAGCCAAACTCAACGGCGCCATCTTGATAGAAAACGTTAAACAGTTCCATCTTGATAGAAAACGTTAAACAGTTACACAAAGCATTACAATACTATATTCGGTAATGAAACAATTTTTGAAGAGTTCTCGTTAGAAGCATAAAAGTGCCTGAAAAGTTTGGAACACTTTAAATACTCGAAACACAAACCTTTCTTCAGCTAAATCACAACAGAGCAGGAGCGCGGCGCGCACTGATGACGTCACAGCCCCTCCAAAATAAAAGTCCCACTCACTCGCTAAAGTCAGAAGCGTGCAGACATATTCAAACACAAACAATAAAGCAATATATTAATAAAAATGTAAAAATTAAAAAATAAATATATATATATATATATATCTCACTATAATATATTAAAATTTAGAAATAAATGTTTTTCTTTAATACAATTTGTACTTAGTTTTTCTGTTGAAACCTTTTCTACGCTGTTGGCAGAAATAACTTCTAGATCCAGTGTTTTGAGCAATGTTTTGTGTGAGCAATGTTTCTTTTCAGTCTGTGAGAGAATAAAATATTTTTCTGTAAAAATACACACACACAATGGGTACGGAAAGTATTCCCCTTAAATTTCACTATTTGTTATATTGCAGCCATTTGCTAAAATCATTCAAGTTATTTTTTTTCCTCATTAATTTACACACAGCACCCCAAATTGACAGAAAAACCCAGAATTGTTGACATTTTTGCAGATTTATTAAAAGTCTTTTTGTAATGCTCCAGCTATATAACCATAGCTGGTTGCTTCTTTGTTGCTAAAAAGGACGGTGGGCTCCGACCTTGTATAGATTACAGGGGACTTCCACTAGTGTCTACTGCCTTTGAGTTGCTTCAGGGGACTACTATTTTTACTAAATTGGTCCATCGCAATTTGGTCCGCAATCGTACTGGAGATGAATGGAAGACTGCCTTTGATACACCCACTGGCCATTATGAGTATCAAGTTATGCCTTTTGGGTTGGTAAATGCTCCTGCAGTATTTCAGGCTTCGATTAGCAATGTACTAAGAGACTAAGAGAAAGTCTGGCTCTCAAACAAGGACCTTCTCTTCAAGGTTGAGTCACGAAAATTGTCTCCCAGATTCGTAGGACCATTCAAGGTTATAAGGAAAGTTAGTCCTGTTTCCTACTGTCTCTTGCTACCCAGGTCTTTGAGCATTCATCCCACCTTTCATATCTCATGCTTAAAACCTGTCAAATACAGCCCTCTCTCTCCTGCCACCAGGTCAATCCCAGCACTACAAATAATTGATGGTTAGCCAGCATACACAGTCCGGCGGCTACTGGACACTCAACTGGTTCGGGAAAGACAACAGTTTCTCGTAGACTGGGTCCCTGCTCGCCACATCCTGGACAAGGATTTTATTGCCATTGGGAACATCAAGGGCCGTTCATAAAAGAGGGGGTCCTGTAATGTTCAGCCTAAGATTCCATGGGTTCACCGCTGGATCACCTTATTGCTAGAGACTTGTAGCACACCTGTTCTCAATCGCTTCTAATGGCCATACATAATTTTGTAATAGGACAGATAAATGAAAAGGCATATTTAAAAATAGGATTCATATATCATTAGGGCCTTTATAAACATGTATTTCGTATATGGGAACGTCATACATGCACACATATATTATATTTCTGTATGGGCTTAAACACTCCATTCATGTTTGAAAACTATTTTTGGCTCTTTATTTCAGACTCTCCATGTATAATTGTTTTTTTTTTTACTGTCTGTGGTGTAAATGAATAGCATTGATCATGTTGATGAGAGTCGTTGGTGGTTCTGAATGGGAATTGTGAGTGAGGGCACCAGGATGTGCCAGATTTAGTTCTAAAAGCATATTGTAGGCAAACAAAAGTTTTATTTTGGCCTCGCCTTTGTTTATTGTTAGTAACATGACCTGGGGCCTGTACTATGAAGCTGGTTTAGCTGGTAAACCGGTTTAGACAGGTAAGTTTCAGTTTAGTTTTTGCCAACTCTGAGTATTGGGTACCATGAAATTATCTCTGGATCTCTGGGTGCTGATCCACCATCTAGTCTGGATACAAACTGTGAAAACAGATTGAGAAAGAGACAGGACTAACATTAGCGTAGATGCCATTCTTTTTACGATGTCACAAGTACGTCGTATTGTAGGAGTAGTGTTCAGCCTAAAAATCCTTTAACGGATTTGAACAAGTAAAGTATGTTGGGGTGTTATGTGTAGGCTAAGTTAAAAAGATGTGTCTTTAATCTAGATTTAAACTGGCAGAGTGTGTCTGCTTCCCGAACAGAGTTAGGGAGATTGTTCCAGAGTTTAGGTGCTAGATAGGAAAAGGATCTGCCGCCCGCAGTTGATTTTGATATTCTAGGTATTATCAAATGGCCAGAGTTTTGAGAACGCAGCGGACGGGCAGGACTATAATGTGATAAGAGCTCGCTCAAGAATTGAGGAGATAAACCATTCAGGGCTTTATAAGTAATTAATAACCCAGCAGTCTGACACCCTCAGGTTTCTCAGTGGGTGCGTCACTGAGTGAGGAGAACCTGTTTGATGTTCTGATCTGAACAGAAGAGCGGTGTTTTGACCCGGGACTAGTGCTCCTCACGTCTCTCACGTTTTGTGTTTGATGAGTGGGTTCTTGAGGTCCCATTTTGTTGCAACAACTCTACAAACCCATTCCAAGAGATGTGGTGTTCCTTTTGTAAATAATTCTTTATTAAACCGACCCTAGATATTCTTTGTTATATCTAAATAAATGTTATATTCTTCTTGTCAAAATCTACTGTGTCCTCTTTATTTTGTGACTTTAAGTTGAGATGCAAATGCAAACACAAATGCAACAAATGCAAATGCACAACAAATGCAAACACTGATTTTTGGTGGTTCTCAATAAGAAAAAGCCACACAATCATTCTTCCTTAAGAAATTCCTTCTCAAGTAACCACAGTCAAATGTTTATTAAAGAGGTGCTCTAAACAGTCCTCACACTCCCCTGCTCTGTACATTTTGTATGTTTCTCTTATCACTTCAGATCTTTGTTTTATTAGATTGGACTGGCATTGCAAATTTTGGAATGCAAAATTTGCTGCTTTGCATGTAAGCAAACAGAGCCTTAAAATGGGAATATGTGCATGTGTAAAACTACCTGTCATCACAACCCTGATTTCTGCTTTCAGAAATTCTTTTTAGCTATTGCTCGTTTGGCAGCTGAATCAACAGTCAAGTCCGAGAACACAGACTTTATTCTGAGGTAACTCTTCCTAAAATTGTGCTTAGTTTTAAAAGGTAGCTTAAAACTAATTATGCATGTTGTTGGAATTCATTTCTGATCCGTTGTTTTGTTTCCTCATACCTTGTTTTGATATAATTAACAATGCCGTGCCTGTAGTAAAGAATTTAGTTTCTAAAAAAGTGTTTATCTCTATTATTGTTAAGTGTGTCCCCGAAATCACAACATGCTACATATTTTTTTTTACACTACAATCTACATGTTTTTTTTTAGATATAGAAATGTTGCAAATGCTGAAGTTTGTGTCTGCTATAAGTAGAATTACAGTAGTAGTGTCTTACTCTATTTTTATACTCGCAACAGAAGAGGGAGGAGAACTCATCTCATTATTTCCATTACTTTTACTGTATTGTGAAAGTCTTTTTTATCTCTGTTTTGACAGGGAACTAAAATGAATATGTCAGCTGATCAGTCAATGGCTAAGGCGACCATACATTTCATCACTTGGAATGTTAATGGACTTAAAGAAAATTTAAAGCAAAAATTTAGCAAACTAAATAGTGCCGATGTTGTTTTCTTACAAGAGACACACATCGATGAAAAAGATAATCATATTTTAGAATGCAAGAAAGATGAGTGGCATATTTTCTTCACAAAGTTTACCTCATCTCGAAGAGGAACAGCTATACTTGTTAGGAAAACATTAGACTTTGAATACATGAGTGATGACGAAGATACTTATGCAGGATATGTTGTGTTGAAATGTAAACTACAAGGTCAGTTGTACACACTTGTTAGCATTTATAACCACCAAACCGACACAAAAACCCTTGATAAACTTTCAAGATACCTGCAGCGAATGGCCACAGGCTTGCTGGTGATTGGTGGAGATTTTAACACTGTTCTCAATCCCTTTATCGACAAAAAAAGTTACAGCAACAGGGTAAGAAATAACCAAACTCAGAGCAAACTCCTTCGCTGTGTGGAAAATTTCATGAAATCTCTTCAGCTTGTCGACATCTGGAGAAGAAAAAACCCAGTGAATCAGAATTACACATTTTGCAGAGGGGGGGTTTTATCAAGGCTGGATTACTTCTTTATTCCAGAAGAATGTTTGTGGCGTGTCAGGAGTTGTGCCATCAGTGATATAGAGAGACCCGACCATCAGCCGCTGTTCCTGACGATCAATAGTGTATCCACAGACACTTTACAGAAACATTTCCAGATACACTCACTCTCAAAGCTGCTCCAGGACAAAAGTCATCTGGGGATTGATCTATCGTCGCTTCAGGAAAGCTCACATGCGCTCAGTGAGGTGGACATCGTCTCAGCTGTACACTCTCTTCAGGTGTCAGACACGCCAAGACCTGACGGCATCCCAGTGTCCTTCTACAAAGACAACATTCAAGATATTATTCATTACATAAAGGTGCTATATAATGGTATCTGCGGTGGAAAATTGAACTGCTCTGAGAAACGTTTTAATGAATCTGTGAAAAGTCCACACGACAACAGTCAACACGTTTTTAACGTTGACTACCTCATCATCGCAACGCTTCTAGCAAGACGCTTGGAAGACTTTCTGGAGTCTCAGTCAGAGGAGAGGAAACCGAGAGAGTCGAATCTTGTCCTGATCGCTCCCAAAGCCCTCAGTGCTCAGACCCTGCTGTGTTGCATTGAGGAAGAGTTAGAAAGGCAACGGCATTCACCTTCCCAACTTTTCCCAGCTTTGTCTCAGGACTTCCTTTCCGTGAAAAGCCTTGTTGAAAGCCCTCGTCAGGGCTGCCCTTTGACCTCAGTCCTTGAATCTTTAGCACTAAAATGCTTTGCCTCAAAGCTGTTAGAGAAGCACATATTTTATGTTTTCAAACAAAGTGTGATAGTCTGTGTCCCACCGGAGGACCTAGATCATGTAAAAGTTATTGTGAGAAACAGCACCGATGAAGAATTTGACATTGTGATATTACCCGGAGAAAATGGTGAAGCTTTACTAGAAATCGACCTGGACATTGAGTCTGAGATGGAAGATGGGGACAGAACGATGGATGGAGCAGAAAAAAGGCCTGAAGGAGTTGCATTCACAATGTAATTCAAGCGATTAATCACTTTACAGTATATAGAGCAGATTCACCAGTGCTGACTACTTAATAAATACAGCTTATGTTTGTGCTTCTGGCTCATTTCAGAACAGGAATATTTCATTTTAATCCAGTAGTCCTACCTGTATTTCCACCTGGGGCGATTGTTGTTAACTGGTTAGAGAGTTTTGCATGTCAATCAATCAATCATTTTTATTTCTATAGTTCTTTTATCAACACAGGTTTTATCAAAGCACTAAACAGTATAAAGTAGAAGAATACAATGACAGGGATGTATAATGAAGAGAGAGAACAGTTTGTTATTAAATGAAGAGACGGTCTCTGGGAATCAAATTGACGATAATCACTAGAAGTTAAGTGTCCCCAACAGAAATGAAAATGAGTTGTTTTGATTCCCAATAGCTCCACGACAACCGCAGTATATGACCACTGCACAATGTGTGTGTGTGTGTGTGTGTGTGTGTGTGTTCACTACTCACTACTACAGTATGTGTGTGCACTAACTGTATGGTTCAGAGGCAGAGGACAAATTTGAGTAAACTTGGCCTGCAGATCACTTCACAATTTTGTTTTTTACATTTTCTGTACTAAATGTGGGAATTTATTTGATTAAACACAGTCATTTGTGTGAAACTGCTTACATTTTCCCTTAGGTCAAGCATGTATGCGGTTATAACCTTGCGAGATTCAGATGAGGTGATGCTGGCAGCATCAAACTGGCTGAACACAGACAAGACACAATGCCACTGGCCTCCATTCAGATCAGCCGTGAAGTACATGCAAGCTTTGAAAGACAGAACTGAGCCTTCAACAGTAGGAAGACCCTGGGAGATGTTAAACATTCTCCTGCATGCAGAATATGGTAACAGTTATATATACATAAAAAGAACTCTTTTATGTTTCATCATTTAACTGTAATATTTTACTGCAGACACTTTTGAGGAGGCTATAAAGAAAAAAAAGGAACTTGTAGGAGCACAGAAAGATGGGTAAGCATGCATCATAATTCACAAGGCACACTGTAATAATGTAAATACAATGTTTTGTTGAAGACCACATAATAACAGATGTACTATATATATTTCCAAATGTCTCTTTTGAAAAAAATATGGTAACACTTTACAATATAGTTTCCAATATAGTTATCACAAATACAATTGTTCATCATTTGTACTTGGTAGTTCAAATCAACAAATGCTACTTTTGATTTTAAAACGCATAAACAAACTTAAAATGTCACTAGAGGAGACGGTTCTAGATCGCAGAAACCACACACTTCAGGAAACAAGATGCAATCCAACTCCATTGCATGCTTCTCTTCAATTAAGACACCACCCCCATTAACATCCAACGAACCCCTCCATTTCAGTGAGAGTAATCCATTACAAAAGAGAGGGAGAACGTGCATGCTAAATGAATGCAAGATTGAACAGAAGGACAGACAAGGCTTTGCAATGAATGGCTGTGGAAACCCTACTTAAATAGAAATAGCCTATCAGAGGCTATTAGAGACTATTAGAGTCTGTAGTCTGCTGTTAGTCCCAGAGTTAAAGAGACATCTGGTGGTCAATGGAAGGAACTTGGAAAGAGTTGATAGGTATGAGCAACAAGGGTGGGGTCCCAGAAACAGTACTACAGACACACAAAAACAAAACTACAATCCATCATGGTGTATGAACATGAAGACATGTGACTCAAAGCTAGTAGCTATGCTAAATTATTTAGACTATGACCCATTTGCCGATAGAACATTATCAATCAATCAATCATTTTTATTTCTATAGTTCTTTTATCAACACAGGTTATATCAAAGCACTGAACAGAATAAAGTAGAAGAATACAATGACAGGGATGTATAATGAAGAGAGAGAACAATTTGTTATTAAATGCAGAGACGGTCTCTGGAATCAATTCAATGATAATCTCTAGAAGTTAAGTGTCCCCAACAAAGAAGACAGAGGAACCAGAACCCCATCCATACAGAATGAAGAAGAAAAACCTTGGGAGAAACCAGACTCAGTTGAGACCAGTTCTCCTCTGACCGGACGCCTAGCACTTAACTTCCTGTGTGTGTGTGTGCGCATCAGGATATATATATCAGGACAATATCAGTGTTTGCTTTATATTTATTTTCATTTTAATATTCTGTTTTAATAATAAAATGTCCACTGTTGCAAAAAATCCTTTGTGTTACACACAGAATGTATGCAGTTATTACCCTGCAAGGATCGAGCGAGCTGGCTGTGATACCAACAAACTGGCTGAATGAACACAAGACACAATGTTACTGGCCTCCATTCAAAGCACCTAACACATGCACAGAAGCTGTGAAGAACAGAACTAATCCTGAGAGAGGAGAAAATCCATGGGAGATGCTCAACATCATGCTTCATGAGGAACATGGTAAAGATGTCATGTACAGTATATCGTATTTGTTAATCAGTGGCACGAGGTCCATAAATGTATAAATATAATTTATTTGCCAAGAAATACATAAATATTATAAAATATTTTCATATCTTGTTTTAGCCACTTATGAGCAGGCTAAAGAGAGGAAGAAGCACTTAAACAGCAGACTGAACCGTGAGTAATTAGTTTTCATATTATAGTATTATTAATAGAAGTAGCGATGTACATTACATTCATTGTACAAGATTTTAAAGTAAAAAATACAGCCACAAGCAGTGATCATGGGGGTCCAAGCACGGCCCACTGATGATCAAAAGACCGAAAACCAGTCAGCAGCGTAAGGGGAGTCACTTTTTATTTAAATGCAAAATAAAAGTAGTTGTAATTAGTTAAGGTTACTAGACCAAAATGTGTAATTAATTACAGTTACTTTTGAAAATGTTAAGGATTACAAAGGGGTTACATCTGAGGTTTTTTTTCACACACACACCCACATACAGATTTAATTGATTTCTTTCATAAATTGCAGTGGCTGCTCTGAAATAAGAAACACCAATGGGTCGTAATTTGGATATACTTTTGAGATGGAAAAACACAGTTTTACAGATGCTAGAAACATGGTTTTGAAGGAAAGATTGCGGTCAAACAGCACACCTAGGTTCCTAACTGATGATGAAGAATTAACAGAGCAGCCATCAAGTGATAGACTGTGTTCTAGATTATTATATGTGGGGTTTTTAGGTCCAATTATTAGCACCTCTGTTTTTTCAGAATTTAACATTAAGAAGTTACTCATCATCCAGCTTTTTATATCGACGATGCATTCTGTTAGATTCTCAATTTGGTGTGTATCACCAGGCTGCGCTGAAATATAGAGCTGAGTATCATCAGCATAGCAGTGAAAGCTAACACCATGACTCCTGATAATATCTCCCAGAGGTAACATGTAAAGGTTGAAAAGTAACGGTCCTAGCACTGAGCCTTGAGGAACTCCATATTTCACTTTTGAGCGATATGATACCTCCTCATTTAATTCTACAAACTGATAGCGGTCAGATAGATATGATTTAAACCATGCTAAGGCGCTTCCTCTAATGCCAACATAGTTTTCTAGTGTTTTGAAGAGAATATGTTGAATATAGAACGCTGCACAGAGATCAAATATCACAGTACTATGGTACAGTCTAAATCCTGACTGGAAATCCTCACAGATACCATTTTCACTAAGAAGGAATACAATTAGTGAGGATACTACCTTTTCTAGTATCTTTGACAGAAAAGGGAGATTAGAGATCGGTCTGTAATTAGTCTTAACTAAGTCAAGATATGTTTTTTCATGAGAGGTTTAACAACAGCCAGTTTGAAGGTTATAATCCAAAGGCATATGGGAAATTAAGTTCAAGGTGGTGTGCAGCAGTCTGTGTGGCCTCTCAATTGCCTGAAGACCATGGACCGTATTCGTGACAGCTAGTGGTTGTATTTATGATTTTTCATCCATTTTAACTAAAGTCATCCTAAAATGGCTTTAATTACTCATTGTTGCATTTGGTCTGATGCTCCTCTTTTTGCTATTGGAGTGCTTGGCCCCGTAATTACAGCTTGCAACTATATTTATTATTATTATTGATTTACACATTTCAATGTATGTGCATTGATGTATGTGTAGTTGATCCCTGACAAACTGCTGAAAAATGTTCATTTTATAACCTGTGTGTTGACAGCATTAGTACAACATTTTGTACTCGACTGATTCACACAAAATGTATCATATGCCATCTATAGACGGTATTGAAAAAAAGTATTTCAATTAGTCAAACCGTTAAGAAGATATATGCCAATACAGTTTGTGGCCATTCCTCCATGCACTTATTAAACTATATCTTCCAAATAATTTGATAATTCCAAATTCTTTTGTTGTCACGAGGGTCTCTAGATAATACACACAAAATCTGGTGTTGATTGTACAAATAATCTAGAACTATTTTATAAAAGTAGATTTATAAAACAGCTCAAAACAGTTCAGCTGGTCATATAATGTTATGCATGGTAAAAACTCTCCATATATATACATTTGAAACGTTTGGCTTGACACAGAGAGTTAGAGGAAAAAAATATTTTGATTGTAACCTGCATAGTTGTGGAGATAAAAGAAATATAAAAGTACTTATAGCACCACCTATGGTTTGATCAGGGTGTGTGTACACCTGAGTATGTAGTAAAATTTGGAACAATCCTGCCAAATTTTGTGATTCTATGATGTGCACTTTTGGCTGGCCAGACACTTAGGGCAGAGGAAGAAGGAAAAAAGTAAGTGTTAAAGAGAGTGTTTCAGCACCTTCTGTGTTTTTTAGTAGATCTGCTGGATTTTTGAGAACGTCAGCAAATAAATACTATATACTAAATAATATGTAACTTATTTTCAAGTTTGTTGGAATTGTTCTTTTTTTTAGACCCTGTACATCTTTTGGATCTCTTGAAAGGCAAAATCCTTCACTGCAGACAGGAAAGTCCATTGATGGTAAAATTTTATAATATGGAGTGAAATTTAATGTCTCTTGAGCTCTGACTAGAGCAAATAATTGTTTTAGCTAGTCCAGATCTTCTGGTCTGAACGTTCTTGGTAATCAAGTCAGATTTACTAAATATATTGTTTTTTATAGTTTCAAAGCAACTTTACAGAAACATATTGTGGCATTAATGTCTTGAGTTCTATAAGCTTTTCATTGAGTGTTTCTATTTAAAGCAACATTTTATAAAATATGCCCTAATATATTTGTCTGTGAGAAAGCCCAAGGCAACTATGGCAAGAGGCAAAAAGGTGAAAAGATCAAACTCGGCTGTTAGATGCCAAATCTCCTCTAGCAATACAGCGTGAACATACAGGATCAATGACAGTATCACAAAGTTCCTTTCAGTCAGTCACTATGATGTTACATCATTGACTGAGGTCATGGGATTCCACTCTGGAGCCCAATCGTCTCTGATCTTTAGAGAAAAAGACCAATAGGAATCGGCTAGTGGTATTTGCATGTCAAACCCCTCCCCAATACATACAGGTATAAAAGATGGCGGCGTAAGAAGAGTTGTTGTTGCTGTTGGAGGATTTTTGTCTGTGGAGAGAACTGCATGGCAGTGGAGTTGATCGCTGGTGTGTAGTGATCCTTCCCTGGGCAGACCAGCTAAAAGAGCAATTTTCTAACATCTGCACGGTCTGTATGTTCTCTGGGATATCTTTTCGACCATGTGCTTCGGGTGCAGTAGTTTCCTCACTTTAGATGATGGACACAACCGCTGTCTCACTTCTAGGCTGTAAACACGCCAAGACGGTGTTCGTAGATGGATCATGCCCACATGAGTGCGTGCCCATGGCTTGCCTGCTACCCAGCCCAGTTTGGCAGGGCTTAAAGACACCCGGCTGTGCTGGCTAGCGGTAAGGCAGACCTGAGGATCACAGTCAGCAACACTCCGCCGGGTCAGTCCTCACTCCTGATCCCTCCCAGCTTTGCCCCATGGAGGGATCTAGTGTCTCTTTTGGAGCTCCGGTCATGACTACCAGCAATGCCCCAGTGTTTTTTTCCCCACCATGTTCCCCTTGTTCAATCTTCTGTATCTTTACTACTATTTAGTGTGCTCTGCCCCCAACCTATGCTTCTGAAGAACCAGGCATCCCTGGTGGGCCCGCTCCAGCCGGCCCCCAGGGCATTGAGATGGTTACGTGTTGAGTCTCATTTGTTTGACACACTAGTCTGTCAGCATTTGTACCGCAACCATGTGACATGGTTAAGGTTATGGTGTCTTCCATAGGGACTCCATGACATCAGTCAATGACAAAACGTCATAGTGAATGTCTGAAGGGAACATCTTGGTTACTGGTGTAACCCTCGTTCCATGAAGGAGGGAACAGAGACAACATTGATCCACGCTGGGAGTCGGGTAAGCTCACGGCTCCTCAGCATAAACCAGAGTAGTGGTTGTACATCGCCATCTTCTTCTTCTTCTTCTTCTTCTTCCGCTTATCCGGGGCCGGGTCGCGGGGGCAACAGTCTAAGCAGGGACGCCCAGACTCCCCTCTCCCCAGACACTTCCTCCAGCTCTTCCGGGGGAACACCGAGGCGCTCCCAGGCCAGCCGAGAGACATAGTCCCTCCAGCGTGTCCTAGGTCTTCCCCGGGGCCTCCTCCCGGTGGGACATGCCCGGAACACCTCCCTTGGGAGGCGTCCTGGAGGCATCCGGAACAGATGCCCGAGCCACCTCAGCTGGCCTCTCTCGATGTGGAGGAGCAGCGGGTCTACTCGAGCTCCTCCCGGTGACTGAACTCCTCACCCTATCTCTAAGGGAGCGCCCAGCCACCCTACGGAGGAAACTCATTTCGGCCGCTTGTATCCGAGATCTCATCCTTTCGGTCATGACCCAAAGCTCATGACCATAGGTGAAGTAGGAACGAATCGACCGATAAATCGAGAGCTTAAGCCTTGCGGCTTAGCTCCTTCTTCACCATGACAGACCAGTACAGCGACCGCATTACTGCAGAAGCTGCACCGATCCGTCTGTCGATCTCTCGTTCCATCCTTCCCTCACTCGTGAACAAGACCCCAAGATACTTAAACTCCTCCACCTGGGGCAGGAGCTCCCACCAACCTGAAGGGGCAAGCCACCCTTGTCCGACTGAGGACCATGGCCTCAGACTTGGAGGTGCTGATTCTCATCCCAGCCGCTTCACACTCAGCTGCAAACCGCCCCAGCGCACACTGTAGGTCATGGCCAGATGTAGCCAACAGAACAACATCATCAGCAAAAAGCAGAGAAGCTATTCTGTGGTCACCAAACCAGACCCCCTCCGGCCCCGGCTGCGCCTAGAAATCCTGTCCATAAAAATAATGAACAGGACCGGTGACAAAGGGCAGCCCTGTCGGAGTCCAACATGCACTGGGAACAAGTCTGACTTAATGCTGGCAATGCGAACCAAGCTCCTGCTCTGATCATACAGGGATTGGACAGCCCTTAGCAAAGGGCCCCTTACCCCATATTCCCAGAGCACCCCCACAGGACACCACGAGGAACCCGGTCGAATGCCTTCTCCAAATCCACAAAACACATGTGGACTGGTTGGGCAAACTCCCAGAACCCTCCAGCATCCTGAAGAGAGTATAGAGCTGGTCCAGTGTTCCACGTCCAGGACGAAACCCGCATTGTTCCTCTTGAAGCTGAGGTTCAACTATCGGACGGATTCTCCTCTCCAGTACCCTGGCATAGACTTTCCCAGGAGGCTGAGAAGTGTGATCCCCCTATAGTTGGAGCACACCCTCCGGTCCCCCTTCTTAAAAGAGGAACCACCACCCCGGTCTGCCAGTCCAGAGGTACTGTCCCCGCGTCCACGCGATGCTGCAGAGGCGTGTCAGCCAAGACAGCCCTACAACATCCAGAGACCTGAGGTACTCCGGGCGGATCTCGTCCACCCCTGGTGCCTTGCCACCGAGGAGCTTCTCAACAACCTCAGTGACCTCAGCCAGGGTGATGGTCGAGTCCCCCCCCGGGTCCCCGGCCTCTGCTCCCTCAGTGGAAGACGTGTTGGCGGGATTGAGGAGGTCCTCAAAGTATTCCTTCCACCGCCCAACAATATCCCCAGTCGAGGTTAGCAGGTTCCCACCAGCACTGTATACGGTGTAGGCAGGGCACTGCTTCCCTTTTCTGAGGCGTCGGACGGTTTGCCAGAACCTCTTTGAGGCCGTCCGATAGTCATTTTCCATGGCCTCCCGAACTCCTCCCAGACCCGAGTTTTTGCCTGCACAACCACCGGGCAGCGGTCCGCTTGGCCCACGGTACCTGTCAGCTGCCTCAGGAGTCCCATGAGCCAACCAGGCCCGATAGGACTCCTTCTTCAGCTTGGCGGCATCCCTTACTTCCGATGTCCACCATCGGGTTCGGGGTTGCCGCCACGACATGCACCGGAGACTTTACGGCCACAGCTCCGGACGGCTGCGTCGACCAAAGAGGTAGAGAACATAGTCCACTCGGACTCAATGTCTCCAGCCTCCTCGGAATCCGTCAAAGCTCTGCCGGAGGCGGAGTTGAAGATCTCCTGACAGGGGTCTCTGCCAAACGTTCCCAACAGACCCTCACAGTGCGTTTAGGTCTGCCAAGTCTGTCTGGCCTCCTCCCCCGCCAACGAATCCAACTCACCACCAGGTGGTGATCAGTTGACAGCTCCGCCCCTCTCTTCACCCGAGTGTCCAAGACATGCGGCGGAGATCAGATGATACAACCACAAAGTCGATCATCGACCTCCGCCCTAGGGTGTCCTGATGCCACGTGTACTGGTGGACACCCTTATGCTTGAACATGGTGTTCGTTATGGACAGACCGTGACTAGCACAGAATTCCAACAACAGAACACCACTCAGGTTTAGATCGGGGGGGCCGTTCCTCCCAATCACGCCCCTCCAGGTGTCACTAGCATCACCAACGTGAGCGTTGAAGTCCCCAGCAGGACGATAGAGTCCCGGTTGGAGCACTTTCCAGCACCCCTCCCAGGGACTCCAAGAAGGCCGGGTACTCTACACTGCCATTCGGCCCGTAGGCACAAATGACAGTGAGAGTCCTCCCCCCAACCCGGAGTCGCAGGGAGGCGACCTCCCGTCCACCGGGTTAAACTCCAACACATGGCGGCTAAGCTGGGGAGCTATGAGCAAGCCCACACCAGCCTGCCGCCTCTCACTGTGGGCAACACCAGAGTAGTGAAGAGTCCAGCCCCTTTCGAGGAGATGGGTTCCAGAGCCCAAGCAGTGCGTGGAGGTGAGCCCGACTATCTCTAGCCGGTATCTCTCGACCTCCCGCAACAACTCAGGCTCCTTCCCCCCCAGAGAGGTGACGTTCCATGTCCCTAGAACTAGGTTCTGAGTCCAGGGGTTGGGTTGTCGAGGTCCCCGCCTTCGACTGCCACCCAAACCACAAGGCACCGGCCCCTTACGGTCCCTCCTGCAGGTGGTGGGCCCACGGGAGGATGGCCCCACGTCGCTGTTTCGGGCTGAGCCCGGCGGGTCCCGTGGGGCAAGACCCGGCCACCAGGCGCTCGCATGCCGCCCCGGCCCCAGGCCTGGCTCCATGGCGGGGCCCCGGCTGCGCCATACCGGGCGACGTCGCGACTCCATTACGGTTTTTATCCATAAGGGGTGAGGTGGACCGCTCTTTGTCTGGCTTGTCACCTAGGACCTGTTTGCCTTGGGAGACCCTACCAGGAGCATATAGCCCCGGACAACCTAGCTCCTAGGGTCATTCAGGCACTCAAACCCCTCCACACAAGTTAAGGTGGCGATCCTTATATATCGCCATCTTATATACCCCTATACACAGGGGAGGGGCTTGGCATACCACTAGCCAATTACTATTGGCCTTTTCTATAAAGATCAGAGGCAATTGGGCTCCCGAGCGGGATCCCATGATGCAAGTAATCAAAACATTTCTTAACATTCTTATATCATTGTATCTATATTAAATCGAAAAGTGTATAACATGGGGGATTTTAATAAAACTTTTAAAAGATTTTTAATGTCTGTAAGGTCTATATTAATGCAATTGCAATTTGTCTAGCTAAAGTCAAATAGACTAGACATCTAGACATTTTTCTAGAGTCTCCCATATAGGAATGATAAGAGTCTTTAATGTGAAATGTTTTTTTTTTCCTTTTAGGCTTTTCCACCCAAACCACAATAATTAGTCATGGTATAAAATCTCATTACTATAAATGTTTGCTAGCTTTCAGTAAAGATTTCCATTTAGGAAATTATTGATCATTATGAATTCCCTAACAGGTACTAAAAGAAAGCGTGATGAGTCTCCACAGTCATTGATGACTACAGGCAAGTCAATTCTGAAAAAACACAATTGTACAATTTTACCTCTGATTATTAATATGCCCAAGTATTTTATCCACACATTCTTTTTATTTAATTTCTAATCTAAATTAGGTTTTAAGTATTTAAATATTTCCTTAGTTTTGTTTTTCATTGTACCATTTGAGCACATAACCACAATGTTGTTCTAGTGTGTGTGTGTGTGTGTGAGTGTGTACATATATATATATATATATATATATATATATTAGGGGTGGCATGATACACGGTTTGGTACACACCTCGGTACAGGGGTCACAGTTCAATATTATTTCAGTACAACAGGAAAAAACAACAAACAGCACTATGCTCAGTTCCCTTTCAGTCCGTCACTCTGTGTATCTCAACTGCACTTGTACATCAACTGCCTAGAGTTACTAGCAGTATGACTCGCCCTGAGCCACCTCAAAGAATGTCTTCAAAGCAAGCATGTATTGTTCCACACAGACAAAACGGCAACCGCTGTTTACATCAACCTATACGCCCTAACAAAAGTCTTCTTGCCTATCCAAGTTGTAGGAACTACAAATAATAACTTGACTTCTAGTTGATCATTTGAAATCAGAAGTGGCTTATATGAAAGGCAAACTCCTCTAGATTACACTTGTTTTACCAAAATAAAATCTTATCATGCCTTGATTTTTAATTATTTAATTAGGACAAAAAAGTCAGACTTTGCTTAGACAAAAGTCTTGCTACTTAACAGAACTAATGTACAGTAAAGAACATGTAAAGTCATGTTGCAGTGGAAAAAGAATTAATATTGTGTATGACTTCCATGAAGTTGGAGGACTGTATCCATACGTCTCGGCAATAACTTTTTTAAGAGGTTATCTGGAATGACAAAGAAAGCATTCTTCCAGGACTCCCAGAGTTCAACAAGATTCTTTGGTTTCATCTTCGGTGCTTCCTCCTTCATCTTACCCCACACATGCTCAATAACGTTCATGTCTAGTAACTAGGCAAGCCAATCCTAGAGCACCTTGGACTTCTTTGCATTCAGGAACTTTGAGGTATGAGATGGAGCGGCATCCTGCTAAAGAATTTTCTTTTCCTGTGGTTTAGAAATTAATGGGCAGCGAGAATGTCTTGATACCTTAAGCTGTTGATGTTGCCATCCACTCTCGTACACCCCCATGCTTGAATGTAACCCTAAAACATGATTTTTCCTCCACCAAACTTTACTGTTTTCAGTGTGAATCTTGGGTCCATGCGGTTTCCAGTAGGACATCTGCAGTATTTGCGATGATTGGGATGCACTTTTATCAGGGTGTGGTCTGTTCTCCTGTAGTTGCAAATCGCCCTCAACCTCTCATTGCCAACTCTTTTACCCCCTGACGGAGGGAACATTCGGCATGGATGAGCTGACACACAGCTGGACCAGGGCCTACGAAAGTGTGCTTTCCTCACAGTGAGTGTTCTAGCACAAACACTGTGCAAGGTCAGAGAGGATGAGGAGCAGGTTTCGAAAACTGATGCTCCTTATGACAGCCCAGGGATCCGGATCAACATGACCAGGGATCAACAGTGCAAACATTTCACTCACATTTGCAAATAAAAATGTGTGCGACTACAAATGTGTGTGTCTCCCTGTAGAAGACTTTGCTCTGTTCTGTCCAGGCCTTAAGATGCAATGTTGACTGGACACAAAGTTTCAGGAACACAAAGCTCTTCTGTCCCCTCAGCAGTCAGACACACCATCCGGCACCAGGTCCTTTTTTCGCTGAATCCTTGAGAACCAGTAGGAGGCTGAGGTCCATATGTAGTGACTTAAAAGGTATAGTCTTAGAACCTGTGTTTCTCCAGCACCTTTCCTGAGGGATGATCATATGAGTAAGCATACTAGAACCTCCTTCAGGAAGGTCAGGACTTCCACAATGTTGCTAGTCTAAACGGAACAGGTTTTGTGTTCCAGTCTTGCTGAGTGTGTAGGAAATTATGAAATAGTGCGTGCACTTCAGTCTGCACCGCAGCAGGTCCCCTCTGTCTGTATCGCTGGTAGATGTGTACCCTTGGTTCAGCGCGCTGGAAGCACAGTCCGATAAAACCACACGAGTGAAATCAATCTGGTTTATTCAAACAAATGCTCTTAAACATCAAGTCTGTCTTCAGCTTATATACATCGGGAAAAATAGGAGTGCACCCAAAAGGAGGAACTTGGTCCCCAAGCCATAACATATTAAAACATATACATATATGGTAATATTGGTTAAACTTGTTCTAACAGCTCAGCAAAACCAAATAGCCAACAAGAGGGAAAAACAGTGGGAGTGAGAACCTTGTGAAAGCAAGATACATTGTCACCTTGAGGTGGTAGAAGGGCCAGTTGCTATCTAGCCAAAACAGTTCTCTGTACACACAAGGCATCTCCGTCGCATTTAGGTCAGAGTTCATACACACACACATAGTAGAGAAGGCATAATGTTCCTTCACTGAGTATGTAGTGTTTTTATATGGTGAGCTGGCCATCTTGTGGTGAGCCCCGGTCTACACTAAGAAGAGGTGGTGTGGGAGGCTCCCACGACACTGGAAAGTGCAGCATCCATGGCGCTTTGGAAGGGATCCCAATTCATCGGTCACCGATGTGACCCAGGGTGACCGACTGAAAGGGAAAGTCTAGGCTACATGTCACCAAGCCAGCAGAGGGAGCCCTGACCTCTGGGTGATCTGCATTCACTCCCTCTGCGACAACTTCCTGTTCCAGGACTATAAATACTGCAGCAAGCCACTCAACTGCAGGTTGCATTGTTCGCCTGTTTCGCCTGTTAGATTGTTGTTCCTAGTATCCCTTGTGTTTCCCTAGTTATAGATTCCTTGGTTTTGACCCTGCCTGTCTTCTGATTCTCTGATTGTTTGCTGCCTGACCTGACCTTCGCCTATTTCTGGATTTTGTTACTGCCTCGCCTCTTATACATCTGTTTGCCCTGTTTGACGCCTGCCTGTTTTGACCATGCCTTCATTTAATAAAAGCCTGCATATGGATCCGCACGCCTCAGGCCCCTCATTCGTGACAGAATGCAACCTCACACCAGGATCCAGCGGCTTTTCACCTGATCCATGGCCAGGTAGGACCCTCGCTAGATCTTTATTGGCCCTCAAGCAAGGCACCCGATCAATTGAAGATTATACACAAGAGTTTCTGGACATGGCTTACCTCTCTGACATACCTGACTGTTTATTGATTGAGTTGTTTCATGAGGGAGTAGATCAGCCACTCAAGAGCTGCCTTCCCAGAGCCTTTTCACAAGATGGCCGCCGCCTTCCCCGAGCCGCTGCCCAAGATGGCCGCCTGCCCAGCGCCGCTTCCCAGATGGCCACCTGCCCAGTGCCGCTTCCCAAGATGGCCGCCTGCCCAGCGCCGCTTCCCAAGATGGCCGCTTGCCCAGCGCCGCTTCCCAGATGGCCGCCTGCCCAGTGCCGCTTCCCAAGATGGCCACCTGCCCAGCGCCGCTTCCCAAGATGGCCGCCTGCCCAGCGCCACTTCCCAAGATGGCCGCCTGCCCAGCGCCGCTTCCCAAGATGGCCGCCTGCAGTGGAAAGCCTCCAGTGCCCGCGCCTGCAGTGCAAAGCCTCCAGTGCTCGCACCTCGTGCATAGCCTCTAGTGCCCGTGCCTCGTGCAAAGCCTCCAGTACCCGCGCCTCATGCAAAGCCTCCAGTGCCCGCGCCTCGTGCAAAGCCTCTAGTGCCCGTGCCTCGTGCAAAGCCTCCAGTGCCCGCGCCTCGTGCAAAGCCTCCAGTGCCCGCGCCTTGTGCAAAGCCTCCAGTGCCCGCGCCTCGTGCAAAGCCTCCAGTGCCCGCGCCTCGTGCAAAGCCTCAAGTTATCCCACCCTCCCACCCTTGCTACACGTCGTCAATGGATCCCAGCAGCCCCTGCACTCATCCTCTGCCCTCCACCTGGAGCTCGCCACGGGTCTGCCAGTCTCCATCGCCGCCGTGCGTGAAGGATCCCTCGCTTCATCGTCCCGCCTCCGAGCCCCGGACTCCACCTCGGCTTGTAGACCCGTCGGCTTCCCTTAGGCTCCTAGCTCCCTCCTGTCAATCCACCAGCTCCACCAGGCTCCATCTTCTCTCCGGCTACGCCTTGGTCGGTCGTCGACCATCCGTCGCCTCAGTATTCCACTCCTCCAGCTTCGCCTCGTACCTCCATCCCTCCGGCTCTGTCAGGTTCCTCCCTTCCCCCGGCTCCACCTCAGTCCTCTGTCGCTCTGGCTCCGCTCGCGTCCTTCTCGTCCCCCGTCTCCGCGTCAGTCGCCGAAGCCTGCGGTATCGCCTAGGACCTCCAGCACCTCTGTGTCACCCTGGCTCTTCGGCTCTCTGCGTCCGCCTCAGTCTCCTCGACCACCTGCTCCGCCGCCGTCGGTCGGCTCCATCGGGGGTTGAGTACCGGTACCTCTCCATGGCTCCTCCCTCCGTCGGCTCCACCACTGACCATCATGGCTGGGCTCTGGATCGCCTCCCGCTCCGGACTCCTCCTTTCTTCTCCCTGGCTCCTCCCTCCATCTCTTCCTCCCTGGACTCCGTGTGCTGACTCCCTCCCGGAACCCCCTCCCAAGCTCCCAGTTATGTTTTGTTTTGTTTGTTTTGTGGAGTGCCAGGAGTCGCTCCTAGGAGGGGGGCTATGTCATCAAGCCAGCAGAGGGAGCCCTGACCTCTGGGTGATCTGCATTTACTCCCTCTGCGACAACTTCCTGTTCCAGGACTATAAATACTGCAGCAAGCCACTCAACTGCAGGTTGCATTGTTCGCCTGTTTCGCCTGTTAGATTGTTGTTCCTAGTATCCCTTGTGTTTCCCTAGGTATAGATTCCTTGGTTTTGACCCTGCCTGTCTTCTGATTCTCTGATTGTTTGCTGCCTGACCTGACCTTCGCCTGTTTCTGGATTTTGTTACTGCCTCGCCTGGCTGTTTTGACCATGCCTTCGTTTAATAAAAGCCTGCATATGGATCCGCACGCCTCAGGCCCCTCATTTGTGACACTACACATGTAACCCTTGTTCCCTGAAGAAGGAAACTGAGACCTCACATCCTGTCACCATGGTGTATCAAACGAAGTGACTTGCTCGTTTATAAATGGACTTATGTCTGGATATCATTTGCCCCTAGTGCCTTCAAGTGGCTATTAGTGGTAATAATTCACTCAAATACACTGCTCACATACAGGGCACAGTAAAAATATGCGATACAAAAAACCTGTAACTTAGACTGTTACAACTGTGACATGTAATGTGTAACAACAAGATTAAAATCAATTTTTGATGAAGAGATGGTCTCTGTAATCAAATCAACAGTGATCGCTAAAAATTAAGTGTCCCCAGCAAAGCAAGCCAGAAGCGACAGCGGCAAGAAACTAAAATCCCATCCGTACAGAATAGAGAAAAAAAACCTTGGGAGAAACCAGACTCAGTTGGAGCCATTTCCCAATCAATCAATCATTCAATCAATAATTTTTATTTATATAGCGCTTTTAACAACACAGATTGTATCAAAGCACTGAACAGTATAAAGTAGAAGAATATAATGACAGGGATGTATAATGAAGAGATTGAACAATTTGTTATTAAATGCAGAGACGGTCTCTGGAATCAATTCACTGATAATCACTAGAAGTTAAGTGTCCCCAACAAGGCAAGCCAGAGGAGACAGTTCAATTTAAAACAATGACGGCCCTAGTCCTTAAGGTACTCCATATTTCATATGATACCTCCTCATTTACTGCTACAAACTGTTAGTGGTCAAATAAATATATTTTGGATAAATATTATTTTGGATTTGAAGCATGGTAAGGAGCTTCCTCTAATGCCAACGTCCATGGCATTTGTTAGGGATCCCAATTCGTCGGTCACCTGATGTGACTCGGAGTGATCAACTGAAAGGGAACATCTCGATTACGTATGCAACCCTCGACCCCTGAAGAAGGGAATGGAGGCGTCACGTCTCGTTGCCACGGAGCTGTACCTCTGTGGAAGGAGTCGGGTCACTAGCTTGGCTCCTCAGTGAAAACCTGAATATGTGCTGTACCCGCTGCTTATTTATACTCGCGCTGTAATTAGCGGCAGCTGGATGCGATTAGCGCAGGCCAATCCTAATTGGGTCATTTAGATACACTTGAAGTAGATTGGTCTCTCGAAGCTAGATCCCAATTCGCCGGTCATCCGACGTGACGTCTCCATTCCCTTCTTCAGGGGACGATGGGTTACATACGTAACCGAGACGTTCTTCACTGACACAATTATAAACATCACAGTATACCTACTGTGGAAAGCTTTGTGTTTACACTTGAACGCTTATTAAGCTACAGGCAATTAAAGGCTAATTATATTGAATAATCACGCGATTAGTTGACGAATGCATAAAAATGATTGACTATTGGTCAACCAGAAAAATCCTTAGTGGGGGACAGCCCTTCACTTTTGTACTTATATGTTTATATATGAATATAATATATACCATACAATTTAGATAAATACACAGAACAGTTTTGTAGTTATGTATCAGAAAGAAGTGTTATCTATGGAAATCAGCTGACTACCATTAGTTGATATTTTTCTGATTCCTTTTTTTCTGTAACATGCACATACACTAGTTATGTTTAAAGTAGAATGCGTGTGTTGATTGCAGATGCTGGAAAAATGGTACACTGTCAGAAAAAAATTTAGCTTGTCACTGGAGCAGTACTCTAAAAGAGATCTACTATAACTTATTCACCCCAAAAAGGTTCAAAGATGTCTTTTAACAGTATTGCTCCAGTGATAAGTGATTCTATCCTTTAAAGGTACAAATTTGTAAATGGCATGGGTGGATGTTAAGAATTCCTGTTATTTATTTCTTTTTCATGGAACACAGATGTAGAGATAAGAAACAAAGCAAAGCAGATCATTGAAGGAATTCTGGTCAAAATTCAGGCCATTGAGAACACAGACCACACCGTAAATGCTTTAAAAAACGAAATTGTGTAAGTGTTTAAGATTATTTTACATTTCATTTGCATTTCATTTTGAAAACAGTGTCATTAATATCCATTCTTTCCTTTAAACACAGAGACAGCATTTCAAAATTAAATAAAATTGAAAAAGATGGCATAAAGAAGGAAACTATAGGGATTTTTGGAAGAACAGGAGTAGGAAAGAGCTCTCTAATAAACGCGGTCCTGGGAAAAACTATCTACTGCCTTCTGGTAATGTGTGTGCGTGCACGTCTGTGATTACACAGGTGGAAGCAAACCTGAACGACTCCAACTACACAGCAGAGATTGAATTCATTTCTAACGAGGTTTGCTCAGAACCTTATAGCAAAATTTAACAAGATTAAATAAGAATGTGCTGGATGGTGTCCTGTGTTATTTTGCAGGAATGGGAAAAGGAGATTGTTTCATCAGAAAACAACAATGATAGGGACAACGTTATATCAGATGATATTAAAGAAAAGATCATTGCATTGTATGGAGATGATGCAAGGAAGAAAACGTTGAAAGAGCTTAAGACAGAGGACAAATATGTTAAAATTAACAATGTTTTGTCTGCTGGGAAGTTAATCATCTCTAAAGACAACGTAAGTTACATGGTGTTCTTGTTATAGGTACATTAGATGTAAATTGCAGACATATTGTGGAAGTCATCGGATTTCATTTTTGTTCCCCAAAAGTTGTCTAATATTATCAGTGAGGTTCATCAATACATAAAAAACAATGAGTCAAAACCCGGCGGCTGGTACTGGCCAGTTATAAAGAGTGTGACGATCAAGATTCCTGACTGTGCTGAAGTCCTGGAGCACATTGTCCTGGTGGATGTTCCTGGAACTAGAGACTGTAACAAGATCAGAGATGACCTCTGGAGATCTGTAAACACTTCTCTTTTAAGTCCTCATAAATGTGTGTTATACATGAAACACATGATCAACCCACAGGTATATACTTTACTCTCCCTTTGTCTTTGTTCGGACTTAGAAACTGAAGCACTGTTCATCTGTGTGGATCGTGAGCGACATCAACCGAGCCGCCTCAGACAAAGACCCCTGGGAAATATTAGAGCACTGCATCCAGGACTTGGGAGGAGGAGGAGAATGCAAACACATCAACTTCATCTGTACCAAGACCGATCACATCGATGAAGAGGGATACATTGTGTTAGAATAAGCCTTTTTTTTTTACATTAAATGACATCTTTTGCAACATTAACGCAAATATGATTAAATGTTAAAAATAAATAATTGAAATGATCAATATCAGTTTATTGTGAGTATAATTTCATAATAATGACTTTGCTCTGTGATTTTCATTTTACTTTTCTTTAGAAATGAACAACTTGACACTCAACAAATGACTGGACCAAAGGTTTGATATATTTTTCTGCATTATTCAGTTAATACTCAACATGCCATTAAGACTTTATTTTGAATGTTGTCAAAAGACTGTTGTATAATGACATTGTTAAAATGGATGCATTTTAATGAAGAACATTGTATTTTTACTAAAACCTTTCTAATTCAGCAAAGAAAAGGCTGAGATGTGTAGTAAATGTTTTATGTTTGAAAGCAATGTCCTTTTTAAATGATTTTATCCTGACTAAAATCTTCATTTCTTACCACCTTACACACAGAAACAATATCTTGTGTTGATTGTTTTTCAGGATAAGAAAACAAAATGCATTCTTCATAGAAACAACTACGCAAAGGAAAAATTGAAAGAAAAATTTAAAAAAGCTGGAAACAGGGTATAATTATTGTCTATTCTTACTATTTACAATTAATTTTGTGAAATATAATATTTTGTGAATCAATAGGACTAGTGATAAATGGGTTAGAGCAGTCAAAGACAAAACTATATTTTATATATATATATATATATATATATATATATATATATATATATATATATATATATATATATGTGTGTGTGTATATGTTTTTGGGGTTTTTTTGTAAAAACAACTTCAAATACAAGTACTTGAGAAGCAAAATGCTACAAAGATCTTGCTTCCAGAGAAAACAACTTTCATGAGGTTTGTGCTTAAAACTACACACACAAAAAAAAAAGCAAATAAATGCCTAAAGAGGAACCTAAATTGTGCCGTTTATTTTTTACTGGAATTTTTTTTAATGTTATTAGTCTTAGTTTCTTTGTGTGTTTAGAACTTTGAGAAAATAAAGTAATTTGACTGATTGATTAATATTGTTATTTAGGATTCAAAAGAGAGATTCATCATTGATGTTTTTACTGTAAGTTCTGAAGCATTCCTGAAGCCAGAAAGAAATCTGGAAGCTATAGAAACCGGTATTGTTAAAAATAAAATAAACCTTTTTTTGCCATTACTTGGAAAGCGTTTTAATGGTGAATTAATTTAATACATTTGAAAATTGTCTGTAGAGATTCCAAAGCTGAGGGATATTCTGAAGAATATTAATGAGAACATCAACAGAAAACTGACCAGAGATTATGTGAATGAAGCAAAAGGGGTTTTGTCTTTGATCCAAGGTGTCCAACTGGAGGCAGGTGAAAAAATGGTATGACTGAGAATTGATGATGTTTTAAATGCAATTGTTGTCGTTGTTTTTCTGTAATTCACTGCTATTGTATTTATTATTTTGTTTTAATAAGACAAAATCCAATGTCCACATTGTTTTGGAGAAGAACCTATGCAAGGCACTGAAAGAACTGGAAAGTCATTTTGACTTGTGTTATAAGAATCTGGAAGAATGTCTCTCAGCTGGTGTAGAAGAGTCACTGAGATCATGTGTGAAGACCACTCAAGACATGTTCCATTCTGTAAGTGTATTTCAGTTGAAAATGCATATTTAATATTTTGCTGGGCTTTTTATGTTTTTTTATTTTGTTTTTTATTTTTAGGTTCGACCAAAAGATAACAGAGGTTTTCATAAGACTTATCGAGCGATGTGTGAGAGAAAAGGAACTTACTGGCCAAAAGACTGGGATGCACCTTTAGAGTTAAACTTGTGTTTGAGCAAGCACATGTATGACAGCATCGATGCAGAGTTTGAATTGATATTTCCGTAAGTTCTACACTTTAATTCCATATGAAGACTTGCCTCTAGGGTTGGGAGAGTGAGGATAACACAGTATACCGGTATCACCATTGTAGGGAGTTGTTTGAGTTTACCGTCTTTTAAACGCTTTCCTTCGGGTTTAAATACCCTGTAAGCATCACACTTTCACTTTTAGGGAATCCAGCAACAAGCAGTTGTTTGCTTTTAGTTTGTTTGAGTTTTTCCACTTTTTGTCACTTTTAAATAGCCTAGTTTAAAAGAAAATCAAACAAAAGAAATTGGTTGATTGGTTCCTGGGTGCTGACTGTGATTCCAAATTGCACTACACCCGGTTCCTTTCTTCCTGGAGAAGAAGTTGTGGATGGCACCTTTCACAGCTAGAAACCATCACCACATTTGAGAGTATGTGGATGTTCCCCAGGTGGAGAGAGCAGGTGGCAGTGCACTTGTGCCTGCACAATGCCCCCACCTGGCGGAGTCGCCCTTGGCTCCCCTCCAGAGTGCCACTGGTCAGGCTGTCTCTGCCCTGCAAGCCATGGCTATCCTGCAGGTCCACCAAGCCAAGGCACGAGAGTAGCACTGACCCGGGTTGATGCAGGAGCTGTGTATGGTGATCATCTTCTCACTCCAAGTGACAAAGGTCACGGCACGGTCCCTCGGGAAGGCGATGTCCACTCTTGTTGCCCAGGCATCATCTATGGCTTGACCTGGCCAAGATGTGGGATGCAGACAAGATTCAGTTCCTTTAGACACCTTCATCTCCCAGGCTGGGTTGTTCTGTGACACAGTCGAGGACTTTGCCCAGCAGTTCTCAGCAGTACAAAAGCAAACATAGGCGATCCAGCTCATCCTCCCCCAGCATGATCCTCTACCTGCAGTCGCTTCACCACTGGTTCTGCCGTAGCCTGCTCGTCACCAAGGGTGCCCTCCTGCTGCTGCACCGAGACTCAGTTGAGGTCAGTGCGTCAAGGCCACGGTGAGGGGACACCTTTTCAGCACTGGCTGCAGCCCTGAGTCCCAAGATGGGCAAGGCGCCGGGTGACAATCACACATCGCACATTCAGATGCACATTTTCTATAAGGCTGGTACCTGAAAGGAGGTGAGTCTGGTGGAGGAGTGCGTCAAAGAGTTCTGAGCATTTGACCAGCGATGCTGCTCTCTGCTGCAATAACTCCAAAGGTATCTCCCAATTTGTTGGTTAAGATGTTCCACTTGGCCGTTTGATTGTGGGTGATATCCTCACAGAAGGCTTACGTTGATGTCCAGTTGGTTACAAAATGCTCACCATACGTAGGAAGTAAATTGAGCACCTCGGTCACTGACTATATCCTCAGATCATCCGTATTCTCTGAAAACTAAATACTGCTAAAGCTGTTTCCATAGCAGTGGGGAGTCCCTTTAGTGGAATCAGGCGGCATGATTTAGAGAACCGGTCTATGATTACAAGAATCATGATTATTGGAGTTTGGCAGGTCAGTGATCTTGGAGAGATGACACCAGGGTCATTGGTGAATGGGTAATGGTTGAAGCAGACCGTAGGGTAGATCTTTTGGGGTTTTTGATGATTTGAGCATGATTTGATGAATGATGTGATATGTTGAGTCATTTCAGGCGCCAAAAGGAGTTTTGGATGAGTTGATTAGTGCGGGAGATGCCAGGCGGGAAGGAACGAATGGACCCATTGCATGACGCATTGCCTGAGACTTGTCGGGACGTATTGTTTATTTGGCGGGCATTGAGTGGGTGGTTTGTTCCTTTGTATTTCCTCCATGACTTCCCAGTTAATAGAGCCGAGAATGATGGATGAGTGGAGAATGAGTTTTTGATGCACAGATTCTGACGGTTGATCATGGTGTCTTTGCCACTTTGCCATTCTTGCTACCAGGGCAGTATGTGACAGTAAAATGGAACCTAGTAAAGAATAATGCCCAGCGGGCTTGGTGAGGGTTCAGATGCTTGGCACTCTTTATATATTCAAGGTTTCGATGGTCAGTGATGACTTGAAATGGATGGGTAACACCCTCGAGCCAATGCCACTGTTCTTCTATCGCTGCCTTCATTGAGAGAAGCTCTTTATTGCCGGCGTCATAGTTTCGTTCAGCGGAGGTTAGCCTTCGAGAAAAGAAGGCACATGGGTGAAGTTTGTCTGACTGCTCGGATCTTTGGGAGAGGACGGCTCCAATCCCGCGGTCTGATGCGTCCACCTCAACAATAAATGACAAGCTGGAATTGGGATGTCTGAGAAATGGGGCTAAACTTAGGTTTTCTCTTTAGGGGTGATGTTAGGGGGGTTGCAACATGGCTGTAATTTCTGATGAATGGTCGATAGAAATGTGCAAAGCCCAGAAACCTTTGCAGTTCCTTGATGGTTGTGGGTTGGGGCCATACTGTTACTGCTGTGACCTTGTGCTCGTCCATCTTTACTACATGGTGACTGATTTGATACCCGAGTCTGAGTTACATGGAATTCACATTTCTCCCCTTTGATGTACAGTTGATTTTCTAATAGAGAAGATAGGACGGTGTCTTCGGAGAGAGAGTTGGAGAAGATGAGAATATCGTCTGTATAGGCAATGATGAACCGATTGAGGATGTCTTTAAAAAATTCATTAATTAATTATTGGAAAATGGCTGGTGAGTTGGCTAGCACATACAGCATAACTTGGTACTCGTAGTGCCCCCTAGTGGTAAGAAAAGCTGTTTTCCATTCATCCCCTTCCTTGATCCTGATGAGGGTATATGCGCTTCGTAGATCCAACTTGGTGTAGATAGTAATTTCCCTTAGCTGTTCTAAGGCAGACAGAACAAGAGGAAGCAGATAAGGAAATTTCTTGGTAACACTGTTGAGACCTCGGTAATCAATACATGGTCGTAATCCTCCATTCTTCTCAACAAAGAAGAATTCGGCAGCACCTGGAGACTTTCAGTACGTGATTAGGGGTATACTTTACTTTAGGTGGCATGGCGTTAGGGAGCAGTTCAATCAATCAATCATTTCAATCATTTTTATTTATATAGCGCTTTTAACAACACAGGTTGCATCAAAGCACTGTACAGTATAATGACAGGGATGTATAATGACAGGGATGTATAATGACGAAAGTGACCAATTTCTTATTAAATGCAGAGACGGTCTCTGTAGTCAATTCAACGATAGTCACTAGTAGGGGTATTGGTTGGGTTTGGAACTTTTGGTTTTGGGTGCCTGTCTCATGAGATTATCAATTTTAACAGAGAGTGTGACAAATTCAGAGAGTGGTAATTCTTCTCCCCTACTTGCTAGTTCGGTTGGAAGTTCTGGGGATAGACTTGAGAGCAACATCGTTCCATCTGCTTTGTGCTGCTTGCGCCCTGAATTTAATTGTG
This sequence comes from Puntigrus tetrazona, assembly GCF_018831695.1. Classification (NCBI taxonomy): domain Eukaryota; kingdom Metazoa; phylum Chordata; class Actinopteri; order Cypriniformes; family Cyprinidae; genus Puntigrus; species Puntigrus tetrazona. Next base: position 8,238,433 of record NC_056701.1, on the reverse strand, counting down.
GAATCGGCAGCGGATCTCCTCCCCTGCGAAATTTGGAGCAGTTGAGTTGATATATCCTTTCCCCCAGCAGGATATTCAAAAACTTTGCGCAGTTGTTGGAGGAAGTAATCTACCGAAATCCTTAGGTTGGGATCTAAATCCCACACTACCGCAGCCCAATCAATCGCTCTGCCCGTGGGCAGCGTCATTATGTAAGCACACTTCTGTAATTCCGATTCAAACAAAGAGTGGCACACAGAGTCCCAAGGGTGCTTAATTCTTGTTTTTGGCTTGGCCTACATTTGATTTTTACAATTATATTCTGTTGCATATATAATGTGCTGAATAGTGCAAAGGATAAAAGACAATAAAAAGACCAGGATGACTAGATTTAGACATATGAATAGCTTTCAGACAAATGACTTTTGGTATATTCTCTTGGTTCCAGTGTTGATGATAATGTCAAGACAGGGAAATCATTGCAAGAACATCTCGACAAGTTCAGCATCATCCAGAGTGACTCCCCAAGATCATTATGGCAAAAACACATTGAGTACTTCATCAAAACACAGGTGAGATCAGCGGTGTGTTTTCCCTTGTGTTTTCAGTGTACAATCACACTAAGCACTAAGAAGCACTAAAAAAGACACTACATTACATTATATTACATAATGTTACATAACAGTTTGGGTTCATTCTTGAGTAAGGAAAAATTGTGTCAGATGGTTATAGTAGAATAAACCCTGACAGGAAAATCAAGACACAGACACCTATTACCTCACATTCACGTTACACTGTTATAATACATGTATAGCAGCGTCATTTGGATGATTAATAATAATTTAAAATGCTGTATTATTTTGTAGTACAAAAAACTTCTGTGAAGAAAACCAGTTTCTAGCAGCTTAAGCAGAACCCTTCAAGATAACTCTCAGTATCAGATGCCTCTGTGTTATTAGCTTTAGCCAGGTGTTATCTGAGAAAAAGAGTTCCAGAGCACTGTGTAATCATGCATTTAAACCATTGTGACATAATCTACATAAATAACTATACAGTCAATCTGATTCATTGGGAAAAAGGTTACTAATAATGAACCTGCTGGTGGACATTTTATAACACGTAACAACAACTGACTGTAAATGAAAATCCTACATAATTTGTAAAAGCACAGACAAAGTTTTGGGTCACAAAACTCTAAACTCCTACAACTATTACCTGAATATTGATTGTATATGCAGCATTATTCACACATTACCACATTTGTTGTGTTTATCTGATCAACGCTGTATCTGAACAGGAACACAAAGTGAAGGCATCACTCATCAGATGGATTGTTGAGAGAAAGAAGGACATCTACTCATCAATTCAGAAAACCATTCAAATAAAAATGACACCTAGCTATGAAGGTAAGAAAACAATTATATTATATTATAGAACTGTGCTGTGTTTAAATATGTTTATTGTTTTCAGTGAGAGCCAAGTGTTTGGTTTATATTTTGAGCAAAAGCCTAATTGATAAAGATATTTTTTTTATTTTTTTCTTATTTGCTCACTTTACCAAGGGCTAATAGTAGTGGAGTGTGCTACAGTACATGTATGATATAAGTGTTAAGTGTTTGATTTTAGTGTCATGATGCTTCTCTATAGAAATATGAAGAATTAATATCAAATGCTGGTTGTTACAGAAGCTGCCCATGTGAGAGGAGTAGGAGCAATGAAGAAGATGGAGAACATCGTTGAAGAAACAATTGAACGGTTACAAAATGAAATGTTCAGTGAGGCAAAGGTTCAAGTGGCTAAAATGTTCACAAACTTGAAGGTAATTTGTCAATCATGAATGTCACAGATACTGTCTGAAATGTTTTAGGTTATATTTAACCCTCTGGTGCTCTTCAGTCACTTTTGACAGAAAAAACATTACAGCTTTATCGGAATAGTACAACATTTTTATGACTTTTGTGGATTTTATGGCATTTGGAATGAAAACACACACACGCTCACACACTCACGGTCACTCACACGGTCACTCACACTCACACTCACGGTCACTCACGGTCACTCACACACACTCACACGGTCGGTCACTCACACGGTCACTCACACACACACTCACGGTCACTCACGGTCACTCACACACACTCACACACTCACGGTCACTCACACGGTCACACACAAGCTGGTATGTTATACCGATATAACCAAAAAGACCTACAGAATTAGAATGTTTTGTGCAACAAAATGCTTTCTCTGTGTTCAGGTTTATCTGTAGTAATAATATTTCAAGAAGAATTAATTCTTCCAATCAACATTTCAAACAAAATCTAAACATTTCAATGTGTCTTTTTTGAACAAAAAGTGTGGCTCCAAATGAGGAGCGCCAGAGGATAAAAGTTTTAATTGATTGATTTTTGTTCTTGTGATCGAGGAGTGTTTTTAACAGCCTAACTCTGTCTCTCACACGAAGCTGCATGTAATGAAGACCCTGGAGTCTGAGCTCAGGCCTTCAGTGGAGCTCGCTCTTTCACATGTCGGGAAAATCAGCTGGCCGAGTAAGACTCTAATGACAAATCATTCGATTTTAGGAAATGATTGTACATGAATGACTATTTTAATCAAGTTCATAAGTTTATCTGAGATGATGATGGACAGATCATTGTGTTTTCTCTAGATGTCTCCAGAGAGATTCAAGAGCTGGAGAGACTGTCAGAACAACTGTCTTCCTGAGACGGCTAACTACATACAAACATATACTTACATATATAACAGTCTGGCAAAGTAAAATATTTTGGGGGAAACAAACATTTGGTTCATTTATACAGAGACCAAACAACAATATATAGAGTTAAGCAGATGTAAGTTTTCTGTGTTGTTACGAATTAAAACAGAACCAGACATTTTTTAAATGATGGCTTTGTGTTCTTTGCTGTAAAAGTATTTGTTCAACGCAACAATTGATAAGGCTCTTAATAAGCACTTATTAATTCAGTCTCTCCTTTCAGCTGTCTGTGTGTGTATATATACATATATATATATCTCCTCCATCAGGGCAGACGTGTCCAGACCTGATTGATGCGAGACAAAAGTACTACAGCAGTTGCTTTGAATGAATACAACCAGCTGTGTTCAGCTTTCTTCATTTAATGCTATTCATTTTTTTGTGTTGTTCATTTCTTGTATAATGCTTTGTATTGTTTTAAAAGGTTTCATTCTTATCTCTGATGTGTAAAAGAAACGTTTGTGTTCACGGCAGGAAGAAAGTGCTGAATATTTAAATCCTGTGTACATGATGATGAGGAGAAGGATGTGTTAGATTGATTTATGAGCTGATGAACAGATCTTCTAGATTTCTGACAGGATTTCTCTGTGATCCTCTGTGAATAAAAAGATCAAAACAGATGTTCGATCGGACACTGGATGGGTTTCTGAAGTGTTTCTCTGTTGATCTCAGACTGAACACTGATAGCCGAGACACTCTTCTATTGTTTAAAGAAGTACTCTAATGACTGGATGCTGTCTATGAATATGCTATTGATTACATGTCAATAAAAAACCTAAAAGCTGGAAACTATTCAACACTTTAACCAATTCAATTCAAGTCAAGTCAAGTGGCTTTTATTGTCATTTCAACTACATATAGCTGTGCAGTACATAGTGAAATGAGACACTGTTTCTCCAAGACCTGGTGTTACATGGAGTCACACTTACAACAAAATACAACTTCACATATTGAGCTTAGACAGTGTCTTAACCACATAAAGTGCAAAGTGTGTGGACTAGTGCAAACAGCAAGGGAGTAGAGTGCAAACCCAGTGTGCAAACTAGTGCAGTGCAGCTGCACAGGACGCTCTCAATGGTCCCCCTATAGAACATAGTCAGGATGGGTGGAGGGAGATGAGCTTTCCTCTGCTTCCTCAAGAAGTAGAGGCGCTGCTGGGCTTTCTTGGTGATGGAGCTGGTGTTGAGTGACCAGATGAAGTTATCCGCCAGATGAACACCAAGGAATCTGGTGCTCTTGATGGTCTCCATGGATGATACGCAAACTGTAGTGGGTCAGTCAAGGTGGTAGCTGTGACTTGATGTGCCTCATGACAAGCCTCTTGAAGCATTTCATCACACTTGGTGTGAGAGCGATGGGACGATGGAAACCACAGGCTTCTTAGGCACCTGGACAATCGTTGTTTTGAGGCACCTCAGAATGACAGAGCTGCTCAGAGAGATATTGAAGATATCAGTGAAGACATCAGCTAGCTGCTCTGAATACTCCTTTAGTACTCTGCCTGGAATGTTGTCTGGTCCAGCAGACTTCCGTGGGTTAACTCTATAAAGTGTTTTCCTCACATCAGCTGTGGTGAAGCAGAGTAACAGGTCGTTAGTATGAGGGGTGGACTTCCTCACCGTTGTTTTATTCTGTGCCTCAAAACGTGCGTAGAAGTCATTCAGCGCATCTGGTAGTGAGGCGTCACCATCACAGACAGGTGAAGTTGTCTTGTAGTTGGTGACCGCTTGAATGCCCTGCCATAAGCGTTGTGAGTCACTGCTGTTCTGGAGGTGACCGTGGAAGAGCAGAGATGGATCCTGCTGGCCAGGTTTTAATCTGTTTCAGAACCGGTTTAGAGCGTCTGATGAGTGGTCTGTATGCTGGAATCAACATAACAGAGATGTGGTCTGAGTAGCCGAGGCTCCGCACGATACGCGCCGGGAATGTTTGTGTAAACAAACCTTGGGCACACACACGTTGTGTTTGCATGTTTTATGGGGACTCTCTATAGGTGTAATGTTTTATTCTGTACAGACTCTATGTGTTACTGTTGTTAGATCGTCAAAAAATTTAATCCTGTGTGTTTTATAAGCTTGTTTCCTCATGAAGACCAAAAAAAATGTCCTACAAGTCAAAGTATACTGGTATTTCTGTACTTCAGGAGATATTTAGTCCCATGACATGATAAATACCACACACACACACACACACACAGGTTCTAATCTTGATCCATTAGACCATGGCTTAGATATCTGCATCTTGGTTCCTCATAACAATCAATCAATCAATCAATCATTTTATTTATATAGCGCTTTTAACAACACAGGTTGCATCAAAGCACTGTACAGTATAATGACAGGGATATATAGTGACGAGAGTGACCAATTTCTTATTAAATGCAGAGACGGTCTCTGTAGTCAATTCAACGATAGTCACTAGAAGTTAAGTGTCCCCAACCAAGCAAGCCAGAGGCGACAGCGGCAAGGAAACAAAACCCCATGCATATAGAATGGAGAAAAAAAAAAACTTTGGGAGAAACCAGACTCAGTTGGGGTCAGTTCTCCTCTGACCGGGCGCCCAGCACTTAACTTCCAGTTCAATTTTAAACGCAGCTGTGTCAGATAGTGTAAATGACTTAGTGTGTGCGTGTGTGTGTGTGTGTGTGTGTGTGCATCAGGAACTGGTGATCTGTCGACCATGATCTAGGTTTTCTGGTCTCTGATGAACATAATCTCTGGGTGCTGATCCACCATCTAGTCTGGATACAAACTGTGAAAACAGATTGAGAAAGAAACAGGACTAATATTAGCGTAGATGCCATTCTTTTTTACGATGTCACAAGTACATCGTATTTTAGGAGTAGTGTTCCCGGTTCCAGCAAATCTAAGTAATGCAGCCTAAAAATCCTTTAACGGATTTGAATAATAAAAGGTGTGTTGGTGTGTTATGTGTAGGCTAAGTTAAAAGATGTCCACACACAGGAGTATACTAGATCTTAAGAATAGACAACAATCGTATATGTTATGTTTTCATTTTATTCCAGCCCAAAGACAGTATTGTAAAATAACAAATATATTGTTTGTGACTAAAGACACACTGTCTATTAATTTCTTGTAAAAGTAGTCTGATGATCAAGATGCCCACACAACACCTTTGACTCTTGGACTGCTTTGAAGGTATCGCTTCATATTTAAATCCTCTACTAAAAGAATCTGATCTTCAGCATGAAGAGATGAGTCTCTGGTAAACTGAATCTTCTCCAGCAGGTTAGATGATATGAAGTGAGCTAAAACACCTCCTCTGGGTAATAAAAGAGTTTATGAAGGTCTGGTGACATGCCTCTGGTGCTGAAGTTCTCAGCACTCTTACACAGAAGTGTTGAACACAAATGAGAAGGTCTTTTACCCAGGGCAACAATAACAGGCCACACAGAAAAATACTTCAAAAGGCCAAATAATCTTTCAAGAATAGACAAAAGAATCAGACGTCCTGAGACAAAGAGTCAAAGAAAAAGAGATAAGTGAGCAGTCAAGAGGAAACCGGCAAGCAAACAAATAACCAAACGACAAAAAGAGAGCCGCTTAAATAGGGAAAGCTAACTAGACAGGGCTGGGACTAATAAACCTAATCAGCTGAGAAAGAAACACAGGGGAGATGGTGAAAAAGAGACAGGATGATAAACAGAGCGCAGGATTAATCTCTGAAACCTTCACTGACTGATGTTTTAGTGACAATTAAAATGGTTTTATTCTGAATGTGAATTTTGTTGATTTTTTATGTTCCTATCAATGTTGTTTATCATATGTTTTTTTATGCATACGAGTAACTCTAGAACCTGATCAAACCGTTTAAGATAGCTGATGTAGGATATATAAAGATTTATATCACTGCAGAAATATGTGGTTTCATTGGTCACCGTTTCCCACACAATGTTTCATACACTTTTCCAGCAAATCTTGTAACAGTTATTACAGATTTTATTTTTTTCAAAGGTTTGGAAAGATTTGGGATTAAGTGATATTTAACTTTTTATGTTTTGACTTGAATGAAACATGGTGTGATTAATTTAGTACAGTATTTATGTTTTCTGGTCGGATGTTCAGTCTCTTATTCATGTGATCTGGATGAAAAATGAAAGCAGGGAGATCCAGATCCACAGATTATTGATTATTGATTGATAAGATCCTCAGAGAGGAATAATGATAATAATTCCAGAAGAAAGGGAAGAGTGTGTGAGTGAATGTGTGTAGATGTGTGTTAGATACAGGATCAGAGAATGAGACCGTTCCTCTGTCATAGTCCAGATACACTCTCACACGATCAAGATTACCTTTAACACCAAAACCAGAACCAGAACCTGGAAACCACCCGTATGACACACAAACCAGACATCAGATCTGAAGAAAGCCTCTCCCTTCCTCTGGTTTGATGCCGTAGTTACTCCCAGTCTCTCCTTATCCTCCACGTCCCAGCAGTGTGTTCCTGAGTTAAACCCCTCTGAACCCACAACACAGGAATAACATGAGGTCCATCTCACTCTGGTCAGATCATCAGAGAGAAGAAGATCTGGATGAGCTGTGTTTGGATCCAGAATCACTGGAGCTGATGAGACACAATCAACAGATGCTCTTATTATCATCTTCATACAATGATTATGAATTATGAACACAAACACATCACTGTCAGTCGTTCTCTGTATCAATCCTGAAAGATCAAAACATTTTCATTTACACACTTCAAATATACAAAATCTTGCTTTTGAACAGAACTTTACATATGATTTCATATTCAAATATGATAAACTATAATAATAATAATAATAATAATGCAGAACAAATAATAATTTATAAATAAAATAAAAGCATTTTTCTGAATGTTCCTTATTAAATATAATAATAAGCTTGCTTGTATGAACAAAAACTACAACTAAAAAGCTTAAACAAAAAAACAAATATATATAATAAATGTACTAAACTATGCATTACATTTATAGCAAATTAATAAATCGTAAATAAAAACGTCAAATAATTAATAAAACATTTTTTAAAAAATTTAATTTACTTATTAGATACATTACATATAACACGTTGATTATATTAATCTCACCTAAATTGACTTCTGAGGTTTTCCTCATTGTTGGCGTGCTAGAGTGAGTCAGATCAACGATCAATGGATGGAGACGTCTGGAGATCTTGACTTCTGGCCACCAAACTGGCTTAGCATGCTATTACTTAGGGAACACATAAAAATTACTCTTTTTGAGTCTATCGAGGAGATGTCTGCATTAAGGTAAGCGATCTACGGTGTAGCCTCTGACTAAGACCTGGACTAGACCTGATGTGTCGTGAGTCTGTTCTGGCCAAACAAGGTCTCCAAGCGACCCAGACTCCTAACGAACGATAAGTCTAAACTAGGAAATATTATAGTTAATTAATGATCCAAATTTAATCACAACTAGAGGGATCAGCAGTTACATTAAAATATAACTAAAATCAATTGAAATTGGAACTACGGCAAAATCAAAACTAAATTCTGATACGTTTAAAAGCGCAAGAAAAAGACCGAATGTGCATTAAACCTTCGAGCAGGGCCTCTGGATTCTGTTCTCTGGGAATCCTTCATCTAGTCCTCACCCACCTGGACTACAAGGACATGTATGTACGAATGCTGTTCATAGACCTCCAGCACCACCACGCTGAACTCTGGAGCCCCTCAGGGCTGTGTGCTCGGCCCTCTGCTGTTCATGAAGGTCTCAACTCGAGACAAAGAGGAGGTCAGCTCCAGTATCTGGTGGACTGGGAGGGCTATGGGCCTGAGGAGAGGTCATGGGTAGCTGCCATCTTGGATCCGTCCTTTATCGAGGAGTTTCGTTAAGCCAGGCCCGACCATCCGGCTCCACGACCATGTCCACGTCAAGCTCCAGGCAGATGGGATCGCAAGCATAGAGCACAGGCTAGTACAAAGTGCTTTGCAAATAAGTAGAAAGTATGGCGCCTAGCATTTTCTTTGTGTTTTTAGCGTTTTCCATGCGAGTGTGGTTTTGTTTTGAAGGAGGAAAAAAAGCATATTTAAAGACAAAAGCTGATTGACTCACTGTAGACTTTATTACAAATTAATGTTCATGTAACCAAACAGTACAAGGTGCAAAGCATTGTGGGTATGATGAGTCAGTAGGGTCTGAATTTCCTCTGTGCTCTCAGTACAGCGATCCTCTGTTTGTCCTCTTCAAACTTCTTCCTGAGCTCAGCGATATCTGGAACAGACAGAAGATTCTGAGTCTCAGTGTTTCCACACACACACACACACACACTCTAGTGCACTCTGTAGTGTGTGAGACTCGCCGGAGACTCACGTTCTTTCTGTGTGTTTCGGTGCTGCCACGTGTAGAAGTTCAGCAGCTCCTTGCGCTCCTTCTTCCCCTGCTCCTTCTGAAGCGTCCTCTCATTGGCCGTCTCGCTGTGTGGGCGGACCTTCACTCCTCGGCTGCCCTTCGTCACCTTCACCCAGCCCTCCTCATCCTCCTGCTGCTGCTCCGCCTCCTGCTTCTGACGCTCCGCCTCCTGCAGACCGAGCCCACGGGGGATTCATGAGCCGCAGCTCGGCGTGTGTGTGTTTCCGTGAGTGTGTGTGTCTGCGTGTTTGTCACCTTCTTCTTCTGTGTGTCGTAGTCCTTCATGAACTCATCCACATCCTGCTGCAGCGATGAGGCCCTGAACAGTGAGTCTGAGTACTGCTGGATCCACTCTACACACACACACAAATCATCACACACATACACTATAACACACACTGACTCACACACACTCACACACTCACTGTGTATGCCGGTTCTGAGGGGTGTGTGTCCGCTGCAGACGGTCAGTGGGGTGTGTGCTGGGTGCTGCTTGGCGCCGTTCACTCCAGACGGGTGCTGGAACACGATGTAGGCCACTCTGAAACACTACACACACACACACACACACACTCAGTTGTGGAGCTGCTCTGCTGCGGGTGTCAGCTCTCTGTCTGTCTGTGAGGGTCACCTGTCTCTGTCTGGGGATGAAGAATCTGGACAAACTGCTGTGGTTCACTTCGGACGCTCCTGGCTTCTCGTTCAGCTCCACAGACTGCACCGGACCGAAGCGGCTGAAGATGTCCGATATAACACTCTACACACACACACACACACACACACACACACACACACACACACACACACACACATACACAGCAGCTCTGATGTGTGTCTTAAAGTCTTAAGAAAGAGACTTTCAGATAACTTAATTACAATAAAGTAAATATAAATTGTATACAAAATTATACTCCATTAAAAACAATTAGACTAAAAAATCAATAGGAATTCAATATAAATTACAGTGTGAAGAATAATAATGTGTGTGTGTGTGTGTGTGTGTGTGTGTGTGTGTGTGTGTGTGTGTGTGTGTGTGTGTGTGTGTGTGTGTGTGTGTGTGTGTGTGTGTGTCTAACCTCAGTGCAGTACGGAGGAACGTTCAGAACGAACAGTGTTCGGTCCAGCGGTCGGTTCGTGTTGGACTCCGATCGAACCCGGTGCTCTTTAACAAACAGCTGATGAAGAGCAGCATGAGCGTCATCCTCACTGAACCTCAGAGACAGCACTGCCCACACACACACACACACACACACACACACACAGAGAGATCACTTTATCAGAGCGCTTCGGTCTGCAGTGAAGCGCGAGTCGACTCCAGCGAACCGAGTCTTAATATACTGAATTCGATTATTAATATAGGTTACCAATTTCTAAACATGTATAAATTGAAAATAAATGTTAATTCTACCAGTAAAACCTCCAGGTATGACACACGCGTGTTGATCTCCGGACAGCGCCATCTTCATTTACAGTTTACATACGTCACCGGAAACAGACAGCGGCTTCTGGGAATTGTAGTTCTTAGAACTGACCGTTTCAACCAAGCGGGATAACCAAGAATCGATAATTTTATAATTTTTAGAATAGTACCTTATTAAAATTTTCTATATAATAAAATATTTTTAAAATCTGAGTCTGTTGTGAAGTTATGAACAGCTCACTAAAACCACATTTGATGCAATACACCAAAAACAGTCAAATATCAGAATTTAAAGCAGCGCTTTTCTCTGTGGATGTTAAAGTGTAATTTATTTCTGTGTATTTTCAACATTACTCCAGTGAATAATATACTGATTGATCAATATTTTTGTAGAAACCGTGATGTATTTTGTTCTTCAGGATATACACACTGTCACTTTTACTTTTCTTAGTTTATTGCTTCAGTTTCTGTGAATGTGAAAGGAAAGGAAACATGATGAAGGGATGCGAGGAGAAACGAGACACACTCGACTGATTATAAAGGAAGAACTTTACTGAAGAAAAGAGAAAGAATTAAAAGCGAAGTGAAGCGGGATCCGAGAACCGAGGAGCTCCGCTCGGAGAAGTCCTGTCAGATCTTGATGCGGAAGGCGGTGGAGTGAGGGCCGCTCGTATCGGCCCCGCCGGAGCCACTCTGACCAGAAGACTTGAACAGAGCCTTCAGGATGGTCTGAGGGTCCACCTCGGGCCCCGAAGACGACTTTGAGCCGGAGCGAGACGAGGTGCTCTTCTGAACCGCTGCTGCACCGCCGGGCGAGTCACTCAACCTCCTGAGAGAGAGAGAGAGAGAGAGAGAGAGAGAGAGAGAGAGAGAGAGAGAGAGAGAGAGAGAGAGAGAGAGAGAGAGAGAGAGAGAGAGAGAGAGAGAGAGAGAGAGAGAGAGAGAGAGAGAGAGAGAGAGAGAGAGAGAGAGAGAGAGAGAGAGAGAGAGAGAGAGAGAGAGAGAGAGAGAGAGAGAGAGAGAGAGAGAG
>NC_056701.1:8216855-8221855 GCF_018831695.1 Puntigrus tetrazona | reverse complement strand
TGGTGATCTTCATCTGTTTGTTGGGAATCACAGCTCCATCCTCTTCCTCAGCAGCAGACATGACCTACAGTCAGATGGATAATTATTGACCCTCATTAATAACAGAGTCCTTAACGAATCGCTGTAGAGTACGAGAGCATTCATGAGTCTCACCGGAGCGGCTGCGCTGGGAACATTGATGCGGATCCCGCTGGTCATTCCCACGGGCCTCTGCTGCACACACACACACACACACACACACACACACACACACACTGTCACTGGTGTTCAGAGTCAGAGACGAGGTAATAATCTCTCTTCTGCTCACCTGAATGGTTTTGGTGATTTTCAGAGACGCCGCGCTCTGATTGGATGCTGTCGGGACACTCCTCTTTAAGCTTAGCCTATCACGAGCGTCCACCACTTTCGTGATCCCACCCCCTGGCTGCAGGGCCACACCCACTCTGGCGCTCTGGGGCCGGGGCCCGACCGAGACGGGGCCAGTGTTGTGGATCTGCACGTGAGGGATTCCCGCGGGTTTGACGGGCGTCGCGCTCGGAGGCGGAGTCTGCTGCTGTTTGCGTGAGTTTATCAGCTGTCGTGCATCCTGAACGGCTCCGGCCCCGCCCCCTCGACCCCGGATACGGAACCGAGCGTCCTTCTGTCCCAGCTTCTCCCGAGCGTCCTTCACCTGAAACGCTGCACAGACAGAGCCATGAACAACGGGCCAGATCCCCGAGTAAACCAGAGCTAGCGCCAATCTCCGGCGTTTACCTCCTGTAGCTCCGCCCCCTCCCAGCCGCTGTCTGACATCACCGCTGCCAATCATCTGACGGGCATCGAAGGCCCTGCCCACTGACCCAGCCCCTCTGCCATATATGGGCCTGTGGGACGGACAACAGCAGAGATACAAACCAATGACCAACAACTCAAATTCAGAATAAGTTAAATGAAATAAGGTGATAATTAAAAATAGCGTTTGTATTTCAATTAAGAAACTGTGGTTCAGTATTGTACAGAAAACAAACTTTTCACTAATAAATAAGTAATTGTCAAAAAAAGTAGCCTGTACTAAATTATAAACTAAAACGTTATGATGGTGTTTGCTTTAACTTTGTAAGAAAAGTATACTGGATTCAAAACACAGCAAACCCCAGAAATTACACTGAAATGTTGTAAAAATACAAAACATTATTCAACCTAGATGTAATATTTTTTTAAAAATCTGAAAAAAACAAAAAGAGAATTAACTGCACGATTACTAGAAAAGTGAATCTTGGAAATCAGACAATTTGCAAAAGGTTTTCTTTTTCGAAAAAGACTGTGGACCAATTCTTTAGAAATGTCCGCATACAAGACACGAAATAAAAACATCCCCTCAATGAAAAGAGAAGGTTTGTGAATAGATATATAATCTACCGCATGGGTTATATTTATAATAATGTGAATACAAGCATTGGTAGCTTCTCGCTTCTGTCGATCGACGGATCTCAGTCGATATATCGATCAGGCGCCGAAGGAACTCGCGTGTTAACAACAAACAGCTGCGACACGCGCTCTAGCTTGTGTAGATAATGTGAAAAAGACGGGAAAATTACATTAATTTAATGTACGAGGTTTGTTTGTAAAAGCAGCCGAGAACTGAAACGCGCAGGACGCCATGACTCACGCGCGTCAGCCAATGAGAAGGCGAGCGTGAGCGTTGCGCGCGGCTCAAACGGCCGTGTTAACCAATCGTAAGCGAGAGAAGGCGGGACATCGCGCTCAGCACCAGGAGCTACACGACTGCGTTTATAACGACAGAATAACACTAAAGCGGCCCAGCGGTTTAAATCAATTATGTTTGAAGAATCTGCACTGATTTACCTCTTACTGACTCCCCTAGCGTTAAAACTGCGGCGACGAATCACTTCATCCAGAGAGAGATCCGCCATATCTGCGCTTGTGTGGATTCTGTGCGGAGAGCAGCACGCATGCGTTACGTACATAAGGGCGGGGCTAAGCGGTGCGCTACGTAGAGCAGAAAGGGTCAAAATACACGAGGCACAAGAGAAAACGCGAGAGCCGTACAAAATCAGTACATAAATAAACAACAATAACAAACATTTAAACATCCTAAAGAAGATGTGGTTTGCATTTTGGTAAATAAAGTTAAATAACAAAAATCAAAAAACATTTTTACATTTCATAACATCAAACAAAAGTTACATGAACATCCCATAATAAACGAATTCAAACAAATCCTTTTTGCTTTATTTCTTACATCTTTTAAAGCGAGATGCCTGACCCCTATTTTGAATGCTGTTATGTTAGCTCTATTTATAGACTATTTATGTTTGTGTATTGTACTTTCCATACATAATTATTAAATTAATCATCACGCTTTGCTCCGAAACCCTTACTTTTAAACAACAAAAATAATCTACAAGAGAATCGAGCCGAGTCTATAATTTTATCAATTTAAGTATGAAATATTCAACATCTGACCATATAAGCGGTGTGTGTGCTTGTCTCTGGGTAAATCGATCATTTTACCTGTGACTTCTTTTACTTTAAAAGTGAGACAAAAGGGCAGAACGGTGACGTCACGGCATGTCCCACAATGCACCACCCGAGGACCTCGCGCGAGCCACAAATTATGCTTTTTTTTACTCGTCATACACTCCTTAGCGCACTATGAAGTGCACTCGTGCGGCGACGCGCGCACCGTCGGCTCTCGTCGATCATCTTTTGGCGGGAAGAGCGCGCGCCGGTCGCCGTCACCGTCGCGGAGCGGCCGGGCGCGCGGGAAGAGGAGCGCGAGCGCGGGAACGCTCAGGTCATGCCTTAAACTGATGAGTAAGGAAAATAACGACGCGGGGTGACGCCTGTGTCCTCGCACGATCTCGCGAGAAGAATTTTTGAAAGGGCACAGGTCCGTCTGCGAGGTGACTCACCTACTTCGTGAGATGCCGAGCAGAACCAGGATCTGCCCCGAAACCCTTAAACAGTGACAAAAACAGAAGTAATAATCGTGCTCTGATGCTTAAACCCATTGGGAGATATGTACTTAAAGTAGAGTAGAGACGCCTGAGAAGTGTGTGCGTGCGGTGAAAACTCATATAAACGATGATATGCGTTAAATGAATTGTTTGCATAATATGTGACGTGTAATAAACCCTCTTCTTTATTTAAGCTTGTTTTCATTGTTTTTCGAGCAGACTGAACACATGCAAATAGTGAACAAATCTGATTCCTTTAAACAACTAACAAGCAACTATTAAAGTAGACAGAAGAAGTGTGTTAGAGTGTACATTATTTCTGTGTATTTACAGCATCATTACTCCAGTCTTCAGAAATCAGAATAACTGATCAACAAACAATACATTATTATTATTATTATTATTATGTTCAAAACTGCTGAGTAGACCTTTTTCAGGATTCTTTGATGAAGTTCAGAAGAACAGAATTTATCTAAAATATAAATCTTTTATAACATTATTAATGTCTTCACTTTTAATGAACAACAACAAAAAAACAACTAATTAACAAATACAGATTTCTTTGTTATAGTTTATAACGTCAGAAAAGCTATTTATTGCAGATAAATGCTGATATTTATATCTTTCTATTAATCAAAGAATCCTGAAAAATGTACTTAACTTTTAGATAACGACAATAGCTCTAATAATAAATGATTGTTTTATTCTACTGTATACTGGTATATGAAAGCAACGATGTTTTCAACTATTTGAAATTTTACATAAAACGTTCGCTGAAACAGAGAGATTAAAGCGTGTTTCCGCTCTTCTTATGGAGGTTACTCGGGGAGGACTACATTTCCCATGATGCTCTTCTCCGGCGCTGTAGCGGCAGCAGCGGCAGGCGCGTCGCGTCGCGTCGCTGATAACATCGCGCGCAATGGCTGCGTCTCTGTCCCGTGCTCTGAAATTACCGGGTGAGTCGTTTATTAATAGAGAATAACGGGTGAAAAGGTCGACTGCTATGAGGAGGGCGGCTCGGATGCGGCGGGAGCTGGGTTTAGTTCGGTGACGTCACTGATGCGGCTTCATCCCGTTATATATCTCTGCGCTGAGATCAAATATTACACGCGGTGTGAATGTGATCGGACTGATTGATCCTAATAATCAGATTATATAATATAATATATTCTCGTCCGCTCGAGAGCGACGTCCAGACGAGCGCAGTTTATAATAACCGCCGCAGCAGCGCTTGATTATATAATATCACGATATATTCAGCAGAGAATAATCTTCAGCGCGTTAAAGAAACTCTAAACAACGAAGAGAAACAATACCGTGAAAGAGAAACGATACAGTACCGGGCGGTCAGCGGAGCGGTCACGTGACCAGGGGCTTTCCTGCCGGACTGTTTTTAATTTTAAATTGGTATATGAATGAAAAAAAAAAAAAAAAAAATAAATAATATATATATATATATATATATATATATATATATATATATATATATATATTACTGAGTAATAGTAATTAACTATGTACTTACTGTATGATTAGGGCTTGGCTTAGAGTTAATTTTGTGTAACTTTGCAACTATGTACTTACTATACTGATTAGTGTGTGTGTGTGTGTCTGTGTGTCTGTGTGTGTGTGTGTGTCCTTCTGTGTGTTGTGTGTGTGTGTATACTGTGTGTGTGTGTGTGTGTGTGTGTGTCTGTGTGTGTGTGTGTGTGTGTGTGTGTGTGTGTGTGTGTGTGTGTGTGTGTGTGTGTGTGTGTGTGTGTGTGTGTGTGTGTGTGTGTGTGTGTGTGTGTGTGTGTGTGTGTGTCTGTGTCTGTCTATGTGTGTGTGTGTGTGTGTGTGTGTGTGTGTGTGTCTGTGTGTGTGTATGTGTGTGTGTGTGTGTGTGTGTGTGTGTGTGTGTGTGTGTGTGTGTGTGTGTGTGTGTGTGTGTGTGTGTGTGTGTCTGTGTGTGTGTGTGTGTGTGTGTGTGTGTGTGTGTGTGTGTGTAGGTAAGAAGGGCTCGGATCTGGGTGAGTATGATCCGCTGACGCAGGCCGA
>NC_056701.1:8181855-8209355 GCF_018831695.1 Puntigrus tetrazona | reverse complement strand
GTTTATGTATATGCTTTATTTCTTTCAGATTATCAGAAATAATTAATCAGTTCTGTTCTATTAACAGAGTAACGCTTCACTTTACGTTACATGTTATAACACAAACAGTGTAACAGTTACATCCTTATAACATTTACAAAGTAGCTAACAGTGAATGTGATTAATTACATAATATTTCTTTAAAGAGATCTATTCTGGAATACAGTGAAGGTCGGAGATGTTTGGATGAAGGAGAGAGAATGAGGACAGAAAGATGAGCTCTTCCGGTGTGTGTGTGTGTGGTTATGCTTCTATAAATATATATAGAACGCGCGCACACACACACACACACACACAAACTCTCTCACACGCACACACACACGCGCGCGCGCGCAGACACTCTCTCTCTCACTCACACACACACGCGCGCACGCACGCGCACACACACACACTCTCAGAGCGCGAGAGCTCGGTGATCATGGCGGCGGTGTCGGTGTCGGTTGTTCGCCGGTTCGTGTCTCTCTCGGTTCGGCTCGGGTCTCTGCAGCACCGGACCGCAGTGAGCACCACTTCCGGCGCCATTCTGCCCAAACCCAAGAAAGTGTGTGAGTAAAGCTGTCAATCAATCAATCTATAAACCTATCAATCAATAACTGGCGCTCTGACAGGAGACACACACGAGCGAGGGGTGTGTGTGTGTGTGTGTGTGTGTGACAGTAACATCTGTGTTTATTTGAAAGAAGGAACCATTACTAATAATAACTATAACCGCGTTCTGTTTATTATAAGCGCCTCCTGTCTCTTTAAATGCCCTTCCGATCAGGACGGCTTCTGATTGGCTGCGCGCTCGTCGTGTGTATTTATGGGAGTTATGAGAATAACGGCCTGTTTTTACTAGAGATGTAGGACAGACACAGTGTAGTAAAACACATGCTTTTAGTCCGTGAAGAGGATTTAACGTTTGATGAAAATATAGATGTTTCTTCATCAGAGCAGAAGTGAATGGGTGCCGTCAGAAGGAGAGCTCCAGTCCATCAGTTACCAGATCAAACCAATCCAGCCTTTTCCGACTAAAACACGAGTCCATGATCCATAAACACTCCGTCTCCAGTGATCATGGACTGAGTTGAGATCCTCGTAACGCTGGGTTGTTTTCGTCCTCTCCAGATGATGGACTGGAGCTCTGCGCCGGTGTCAGGCCCGTTCTGACGGCACCCATCCGCAGCAGTGGGTGACCTGTGTGTGTCGTTGTGGTCAGACAGCGTTCGGTCTGCTGAGGATCATGATGGTGGTCACCCCCTTCCTGTACGTCGGGACTCTCATCAGTAAGAACTTCGCTGCTCTGCTGGAGGAACACGACATCTTCGTCCCTGAGGATGATGATGATGACGACTGATCCCAGGTGAGTGTGTGTGTGTGTGTGTGTGTGTGTCTGAGTGTGTCTGTGAGTCTCTGTGAGTGTGTGTGTGTGTGAGTCTGAGTGTGTGTGTGTGTGTGTATCTCACGCTGGTGTTTGTCTCCACAGACGCCGCTCAGTCTCTTCTCTTCTGAATCCTGGACTCTGTCTTCTATAATAAAGAATCTTTACTCCACTCAAAAGCTTCTTTTTTCAACACTTACTCATCGAGGAGGCATTAAACTGAAAAAAGTGCTGGTATTTAAAACATTAAGAGAGAAACTGTAGGGATTCAAGTTATAATATTTTGAGAATACTTACAAAATATGTCAAAATACAAATGCCATAATTTCTACAAATTAATTATTAATTTTGACATCAAAAATAATCTTGATTATTATGTTAACATTAAATTTTTTAATAATGCTTTTTTAATATATTTTTGTAAAATGGCACTAAACTTCTTTCGTACTATTTTGTACATATCCTGAAAAAAATGTATCACGGTTTCCACAAAAATATTGTGCAGCACATCTGTTTTTTAACTTTGATAATAATCAGAAATCAGTATATTATGATGATTTCTGAAGATCATGTGACCCTGAAGACGGGAGAATGATGCTGAAAGAAATCACACAGCTGCTTTAGACTAAAACATTTAACACTTTTAATATATTTTTGATCAAATTAGCACAGCCTTGAGTGAATTCTATTAAAAACTATTAAAAGATTATCAATCCCAAAAACTTGTGTGTGTGTGTGTGTGTGTGTGTGTGTGTGTGTGGTGTGTGTGTGTGTGTGTGTGTGTGTGTGTGTGTGTGTGTGTGTATACACACACATGAATGTCTGGTTTGTTAGGATTGAAGCCGTTCTCAATGACACACACAGACCAGAGAGAGTTCAGCATCAGTGTATATTTACAGTCTAGAAGCAGGAAATCACAACACACTTCAGAGGTCAGGGGTCAGAGGTCAGGGGTCGTGTCCGTGGTAGAATTTCGACAGGAAGTCGGTGGGACGCTGAACCTCAGTCTCGTGGAAGTAGCGCATGATGTGTGTCTTCTGCTTCCAGATGTTGATGGTCTCCTCCAGCTCCATCTTCCCCTGAAACACAGGAGCGAGCGCTAGTTCACATCAGACGCTCACGCTAACAGATATCGGCTAGCATGCTAAAACAGGAGCGAGCGCTAGTTCACATCAGACGCTCACGCTAACAGATATCGGCTAGCATGCTAAAACAGGAGCGAGCGCTAGTTCACATCAGACGCTCACGCTAACAGATATCGGCTAGCATGCTAAAACAGGAGCAAGCGTTAGTTCAGATCAGACGCTCACACTAACAGATATCGGCTAGCACGCTAACACAGGAGCAAACGCTAGTTTAGATCAGATGCTCACGCTAACAGATATTGGCTAGCACGCTAACACAGGAGCGAGCGCTAGTTCAGATCAGACGCTCACGCTAACAGAAATCGGCTAGCATGCTAACACAGGAGCGAGCGCTAGTTCAGATCAGACACTCACACTAACATAACGGCTAGCACGCTAACACAGGAGCAAACGCTAGTTCAGATCAGACGCTCACGCTAACATAACAGCTAACATGCTAACACAGGAACAAATGCTAGTTCAGATCAGACGCTCACGCTAACAGATATCGGCTAGCACGCTAACACACAGAACTATAATTAATTACGTAATTTTTCTAATTAATAAAGTCTGAAGTACAATGTAAAAATCTTGTATAAATAATTGTCTCTTTATATCTGCTAAAAAACTAAATTGAAAGATCTGCTTTACGTCCTCAAATAATTAGCATATTGTGATAAAGTTCATCATTTTCTGTACTGATAAACATTTTCTTATAGACTTTCTTATATTTTAGATTCATTACACAACTGAAGTAGTTCAAGCCTTTTATTCTTTTAATATTGATGATTTTGGCATACAGCTCATGAAAACACAAAATCTCAAAAAATGTGCATATCATGAAAAGGTTCTCTAAACCAGCTATTAACCTGATCATCTGAATCAACTAATTAACTCTAAACACCTACAAAAGATTCCTGAGGCTTTTAAAAACTCCCAGCCTGGTTCATTACTCAAAACCCCAATCATGGGTAAGACTCCTGACCTGACTGCTGTCCAGAAGACCATCACTGACAGCCTGTCAGCCTTGTTCCTGTGCCGAAGAAACCTCAACCATCTTGCCTAAATGATTACCGCCCTGTAGCTCTGACGTCTGTAGTGATGAAGTGCTTCGAGAGACTCGTCAGAGACTTCATCACCTCATCACTACCGGACACACTGGACCCACTACAGTTTGCCTACCGCCAAAACCGGTCTACAGAGGATGCCATCACACACCTCCTCCACACAACCACAAGCCACCTGGATTTTAGGAAAGGGAACTATGTGAAAATGCTGTTCGTGGACTATAGCTCAGCGTTCAACACCATAGTTCCCTCCACACTCACCTCGAAGTTGGAGGTCCTGGGACTCAGCCCATCCCTGCGTCACTGGATCACCAACTTCCTAACTGACAGACCACAAGCCGTACGGATGGGAAAACACACCTCATCCTCCCTCACTCTCAGCACTGGAGCCCCTCAGGGTTGTGTTCTGAGCCCCCTGCTGTACTCGCTGTACACACATGACTGTGTGGCCACTACAAACTCCACCACCATCATTAAATTTGCTGACGACACTGTCGTGGTGGGCCTGATCTCCAACAACGATGAGATGGCCTACCTTCAGGAGATCAACAACCTGGAGAGATGGTGTCAGGAGAACAATCTGCTCCTGAACGTCAGCAAAACAAAGGAGTTAATAGTGGACTTCAGCACGAAGCAGGTGCGCTCTTACCATCCCATCATGATCGACGGGACCCCAGTGGAGAGAGTGGACAGTTTCCGGTACCTGGGTGTTCACATCACGCAGGACCTGTCTTGGTCCTGTCACATCAACACCCTGGTGAAGAAGGCCCGGCAGCGTCTATACCATCTGAGGCGCTTAAGGGACTTCAGACTCCCATCTCAGGTGCTCAGGAACTTTTACACCTGCACCATCGAGAGTGTCCTGATGGGAAACATCACCTCCTGGTTTGGAAACAGCACCATGCAGGACAGACGAGCTCTTCAGAAGGTGGTGCGGTCAGCTGAGCTCCCTGTGCTGCAGCACATCTACAACAAGCGGTGCTGTACCAGGGCCAGGAAGATCGTGGAAGACCTCAGCCATCCCAACAATGGACTCTTTTCTCTGCTGCGTTCAGGAAAGCGCTTTCGTTCCCTGAAGGCAAACACAGAGAGAATGAGGAGGAGCTTCTTCCCGCAGGCCATTCGGAGTCTGAACCAGAGAACACCCAGCACCTAATCACCGGGATTCCCATGTTCACCTCTCTTTCCCAGATACTCGCCACTTTGCACTGGACATTCGCACAGCCACTTTTACATTTTACACTTTATATTTTATATTCTACACTTTATTTTTTATACTTTGCACACTTTTTTATACATATTTTTTTATTTTGTTTCTATTTTGATGCTGGACGGTTGTAAAGAACATTTCACTGCATGTCGTACCATGTATGTATGTGTATGTGACAAATAAAATTTGAATTTCAATTTGAAAAAGCCTCCAGCCAGAGGGAAGACACAGAAAGACGTTTCTGAACGAATAGGATGTTCCCAGAGTGCTGTATCAAGGGAAGGTGGGAAGGAAAAAGTGTGGCAGAAAACGCTGAAGAGGTGACCGGACCCTGAGGAAGATTGTGGAGAAGGACCGATTCCAGACCTTGAGGGACCTGAGGGAGCAGTGGACTGAGTCTGGAGTAGAAACATCCAGAGCCACCGTGTTCAGGCGTGAGCAGGACATGGGCTTTAGGTGTTCAGGTTCCCCAGATCAAGACACTTCTGAACCAGAAACAGCGGCAGAAGCTCCTGACCTGGGCTACAGAGAAGCAGCACTGGACTCTTGCTCAGTGGTCCAAAGTACTTCAGAAATCAAGGTGCCAGAGTCTGGAGGAGGACTGAGGAGAGGGAGATGCCTGAAGTCCAGAGTCCGGTCCCCACAGTCAGTGATGGTCAGGGGAGTCATGTGAGCTGCTGCTGGTCCACTGTGTTTTATCAAGGGCAGGGTCAATGCAGCTAGCTATCAGGAGATTTTGGAGCACTTCATGCTTCCGTCTGCTGAAAAGCTTTATGGAGATGAAGATTTCATTTTCCAGCACGACCTGGCTCCTGCTCACAGCGCCAAAACCACTGGTGAATGGTTTACTGACCGTGGTATCACTGTGCTCAACTCTCCTGACCTGAACCCGTAGAGATCTGTGGGATACTGTGAAGAGAAAGTTGAGAGACGTGAGACCCAGCTCTCAGGATGAGCTGAAGGCCGCTATCGAAGCATCCTGGACCTCCATCACCCCTCAGCAGAGCCACAGGATGATCTCCTCCACGCCGCACTGAAGCGGTCACTTCTGAGAAAGGATTCCCGGCCAAGTATTGAGAGCATAACTGAACATAAGGTTGACTTTTTGTATTAAAAACTCTTTTCTTTTATAGGAGAAGCAGTTGATCAGCATTAGTCTGCAGGAGCGTGTAAGTGTATTTGTTTGTAGTCTAGTCTGATTGTAGCGCAGTCTCGTTGCTAGGTTTCGCTGTGTTGTTTACCTCGTGTCACGTAATTATTGTCGTGAAGTGTCGTGCGAGTTTCGGACCTTTTGTTGTTGTAATATGGGAGGCGTGTCCTGCTGAACTCAGTCACACGATTCAGATAGTTTTAAAAGAAGTGTTTACACCGCGGCAGCCCCACGCGTTCAGACCTCATCGTGTGAAGACCAGCGACTCTACCTGTGCGACTCCACCGAGCAAAGACACCGGCTAAACACTTGTGTATACCTAGTATTTATTTTCATTTCTATTTGAGCTTTCCCTATTCCTCTTCAAACTTCTTCCACTGTTGTGTCCCTGTTCCACCCTACTCATACAATGTCTTTAAACATCCCTAGCCTCTCCAGCATCTCCAGAACATGAACAATAGCTCCGCCTTCTTCACGTAAACATTTGGGCGGAGTTCTGAAAATAAACCACCGAGACGTCGAGAAGCGTTTAAACGAGTCGTTTTAGGCGTCTGGACTAGTCTGAGCTTCAACACACACCTTGATGACCAGCATGTCGATGACCCTGGGGTCAGTCACGTGACGGTTCTTGTCAAACATCTCCCTCAGCTTCTCGTGTCCCTGACGAGACGTGATGTCCAGCTGGAACGAGTGCACTGAAACAAACACACACACACACACACACACACACACACACACACAGAGACACACACAGAGACACACACACACACACACACACAGAGACAGAGACACACACACAGAGACAGAGACACACACAGAGACAGAGACACACACACAGAGACAGAGACACACACACAGAGACAGAGACACACACACACACACACACACACACAGAGACACACACACACAGAGACAGAGACACACACACACAGAGACAGAGAGACAGAGACGCACACACACAAATAAGATTTTGTTCACATAATATGTTTGTGAAAAAATAAATAATATATAATACATACATTTAAAATTTATAAAAAAATTTTTATAAATAACCAAAGTGTATATTTTACATTTACTTTATTGTTTTTATAGACAAAGTAAACAAAAACACTTTTACTTTTGTTATAGCCTCCTCCAATAAGTGAAGATTAAATATAATAAGCTTCCTGTGGGATTAAAGAGGAATACTAAATGATGGTCCTTAGAGAAAGAAACACAGCAGAGGAACAGTCTTTTAAGGAAGGTTTGAGAAGAGCAGATTCTACACAGAAGACTACAGTAAACCTGGAGCAGCTGCTGCACAACTAAACGTTTAACACAAACACAGTCTTCTGAACAATAAAACGATATATTCACGGCATGAAGTGCATGTATATAATAATTATAATTTATGTATATAATAACAACACGCTGTATGTTACGGTGTAATGTTTATTAAGGTAGAAGTGTGGTGTAGAGATAGATCTTTACTCGCCTGCTGCTCGAAGAAACAGAACTGAATGTTATCTGTGTTTCGTGACTTGGCTCGGTTCTGATCCCGCTCTGTTTACTAGCACTGCTCTTCACAAACAGATGTGTGTGTCTGACCTTGACTCGGTTCTGTGTGTGTGTGTGTGTGTGTGTGTGTTGTACCTGTGTTGGGCACCTCTCGGTACCAGGCCCGGTAGAGCTCGCGCGCCCTGCGCCTGGCTTCATTCAGGTCGCGGCTGAAGATCGGTTTAACGACTTTAGCGGCGGCGGCTCCGGTTCGAGTCGCTGCGCTGGACGCCATCTTTAAACTCCGCCGCTGCTCTGCGCACGCGCGAGTCCGCCGCGCTTCAAAGACGACGCGCCGCCGCCTCCTTCCGGCGCGGAGCGGAAACGCGCGGTCAAACACCTGTAGTTCCTCACTGTAGTTTTTCTTTATACTTACAGTGTCACCATAATGTAGATTTACAGCAGTATAATAAATAATAATAATAATATAAATAATAATATAATAAATAATGAAATTAAATAACTTTATGAGACAAATTTTATTCCTTTTCCTGTTAAATGGCGAATTATGTACGATATAAAAGAGCTTTAGATCTGTAATCATCTCTGAATCATGGAAAACCAGAAGGACTGAGTAATAAAGGCAGGTTTTCTTCTCAGCACAGATTGTTATGAAGAGGACTGGTTATAAGATCAAACATCTGAATATAGAAACACTTCAGGGGTCCGGGGCCCACCGAAGGCCTCAGAATGACTTTAAAACTATTTGAAATAATATTAAGATAAGATAAAAGAGCTTAAATATAAAGTCAATCACTTCATCTTTGTCAAGACAAAACATTTCAAAAATGTAAAGCTTTTTCGAATAATTTAATATTTATAATAAAGTGGGATTAAAGTGACTGATGATACTGAATAAACCTTTTAAATTCTATATTCTATATAATAATTATCTGGCATGAGAAAGAGAATCAGCTAAAAGAGGACATCACTGAAAGACTTTAACATCTGAAGGATGAGGCTTCCTTGAAACGGTTTACAGAAATAGTTTATAATTATTTATTTTACATGGAGCTATAAAGCTGACAGAATATCTAAAAAAAGCACCTATTTAAGGCCAGAGCAGATAGATTTATTCTCCCTGGGACTTCAGAGACGCGTCAGATTCAGAGAGTAACTATGATCCTGGAGAAAGAGATTGTACAGACAGTCTGAACCTGTGCCTGTGTTTTGAAGCATGTTAGGAGAAATAAAACATGCCTTACTCCTAGAAGATACACACAAACACTTCAAGAACATGATCCTGGAAATAGTCTTATCACACTGTAATATATATTTATAAATAGAAACGTTATTATAAACTGTTGTCATGTTCCATTATATTAATATTTTTATACTGTATTTTATCAAATAAATACAGCAAAAAAAAAAAGTACAGAAGAATCAGAGTCTGGAGACCGATGAAGCCATGTTTTATTAGTCCTAGAACGAGTTCAACTCTACAATTAAATATGACAAGAAACTCAAACATCTTAAAAAACATTGGCTCATTAAAGCAAAGCTCTCTGTTTTTGTGGCACAAAGGCAGTTGCACAACACACACACACACACACACACACACACACACACACACACACAGAAGCAGGAGGCACATAATCAGATATATGTTTGGCAGATAAACCCAGTGAGACTCTGATTATTCATACAGGTGTGTGTGTGTGTGAGTGAGTGAGTGTGAGTGAGTGAGTGCGTGCGTGCATGTGTGTGTGTGTGTGTGAGTGAGTGAGTGAGTGAGTGAGTGTGTGTGTGTGTGTGTGTGTGTGTGTGAGTGCGTGTGTGTGTGTGTGCGTGCGAGGCGTTCCAGTTCTGGTCCCAGGAGTCAAACACACACAGAGACGTGAGAAAGTGCAGAAGCGTTTGTTCCAGTGTGCCGCAGCTGATTGGCCGGTGGGGACAGCTGCAGCTGATTGGGCTGAAATGATAGCGTGTGTGTGAGGCTCCGCCCCTCAGGAGGCGTGTGTGTTGTCGGTCTGCTGTCCCTCGTGGAGCGCGCTCAGTGCTAGTCTCAGGTGTTCTCTCAGAGCCTCGGCCTCACGCTCGCTGCGGCTCTTCATCACGCTCAGCTCCTCACACACCTCACGGTAACGCTCACACACACTGCTCTTCTCCTGACACACACACACACACACACACACACACACACACCAGAGAGAGAGAGAGAGAGAAACGCGTTACACAAGAGGAACACACACACACACACACACACACAGAGGAAAGGTGTTACACACAGACAGACACACAAATAAGCAAAACAACATGTTACACAGACAGAAGCAGAACACACACACAGGCAAGAGAAACATTACACAGGAAGCACTCGTAGCACACACAGGAAACACATTACACACACAAACAGGAAACATGTGGAACACGGGACACACTGCTACACACAGATGGGTCTCACCGTGGACAGGAAGTGCAGCTGGTTGCGGAGACTGCTGAGCTGCTTGTGTAAGTACTGTACTTCATTCTCTCTCACACGCAGCAGAACCTGCACACACACACACACACACACACACACACACACACACAATCAACACAGGTTTCAGGTGATTTCAGGATAATCTGATCATGAAGGTCTTCACAGAAGAGCATGTATAACCCGTGTTCTTCAGACTCAGGAGCTCCTGAAGACAGTGTGAGGAACACAAACACATCACCTGTGTCTCACACCACGACCTCTCACTGCCGTCAGGCACGCCCTCTGACCCTTGACCTGTGACTAGAGACCGAATGACCTTCACCTCCTCCGACAGACGCGCCTGGAGGTCCTGCACGCACACACACACACACACACAGAGAGACACACACACACACAACAAAAAGGTTATATATAAGGATAAAACAGACTTTTAAGGAGTAATCATCATCTTCCTCAGAACTGAACACACTCCTCTTTAAGTGGATCAAGACGTGGCCGAGTGTTTTCTTATTCTTTAATAAGATTGGAGTCTCAGACCCCTTTCTGGATGATTTTCTCTCTCAGTAAAGGATTGTCGATCAGCTGAAGAGAGGTGTTCCCCAGGGATCTGTTCTTATATTATTCATAATTTCTCTCTTGATCAGATCGTGGTGGTCTGAATGAATCTGCTCACATCAGCCTGATTTAGTATGATCTCATTAGCTTCTCCTGTACTCAGGACTGTTCAGATCTCCTGCTGCTGGTGTTAAAGCTGATGTGAGAGCAGTGCGGCAGGTACCTGCTGGTCTCTCTTCAGCTGCTCTATCTGTGTGTCTCTCTGAGTCACGAGTCGCTGGGCGTCCAGACTGTGCTGCTGCGCTCGCTTCAGCTCCACACACTTCTGAGAGTACCGCTCCGACAGAGACGCCAGCTCCCGCCGGAGAGACGCCAGCTCCGCCCTGCGCGCACACACACACACACACACACACACACACAGACACACACACACACACACACACACACACACACACACACACACACACACACACACACACAGAGACACACACACACAGAGACACACACACACACAGAGACACACACACACACACACAGAGACACACACACAGAGACACACACACACAGAGACACACACAGAGACACACACACACACACACACACACACACACACACACACACACACACGGACAGACACACACACACACACACACGGACAGACACACACACACAGAGACACACAGATACACACACACATAAGAATTTTTGCACCCCTAGTGTGAGAGTGTGTGTGTGTGTGTGTGTTAGTAAAGTGTACTCACTGTTGTTTGTTTGTGTGTGTGTGTGTGTGTGTGTGTGTGTCAGTGTGTGTGTGTGTGTTAGTAAAAATGTACTCACTGTTGCTGTTTGTCGTGTGTGTGTGTGTCTGTGTGTGTGTGTGTGTCCGTGTGCGTGTGTGTGTGTGTTAGTAAAGTGTACTCACTGTTGCTGTTTGTCGTGTGTGTGTGTGTCTGTGTGTCCGTGTGCGTGTGTGTGTGTGTTAGTAAAGTGTACTCACTGTTGCTGTTTGTCGTGTGTGTGTGTCTGTGTGTGTGTGTGTGTGTCCGTGTGTGTGTGTGTTAGTAAAGTGTACTCACTGTTGCTGTTTGTCGTGTGTGTGTGTGTGTGTGTGTGTGTCCGTGTGTGTGTGTTAGTAAAGTGTACTCACTGTTGCTGTTTGTCGTGTGTGTGTGTGTCTGTGTGTGTGTGTCGTGTGTGTGTGTGTTAGTAAAGTGTACTCACTGTTGCTGTTTGTCGTGTGTGTGTGTGTCCGTCTCATGGGTGGTTCTTTCCAGCTCTTCTCTGTGTGCTTTCTGTAGCGCCTCCATCACTGACAACACAAACACACCGTGTCACACACACACACACACACACACACACACACACACACCTTCTGGTTTCTGTGGATCCAGTCAAAGAGATGTATTTTATGACACTGAACACACACAAGATTCTAGACTAAAGTGTAGAGTCACTCCATGACCGCTGTACCTTTTAATTTGAGAAAAACTATTGCAATATATACACTGCTCACAAAAATTAAAGGAACACTTTAAAGAAACACATTAGATACATCAGATCTCAATATGAAGTTGGATATCTATACAAATAACGGCAGGGCAGTGTCTTAGGAACAAAAGGATGCCAAGTCTTTGAATGGAAATAAAAGTTTTCAGCCTACAGAGGGTTTAGTTGTGTAGACACCATAAAATCAGAGTGAAATGAAGATGTGGCAGGCCAGTCCATTTTTTCCAAAACTTAATTTCTGCATCTCAAAATGCTTTTCAGTATCTTGTGTGGCTCCCACGAGCTTGTATGCATGCTCCTAATGAGACGACGGATGGTGTTTTGTGGCATCTCCTCCCAGATCTGTGTGAGGGCATCCCTGAGCTGTTGTACAGTCTGAGGAGCAACCGGGCGGCGCCTAATGGACCGAAACATAATGTCCCAGAGATGTTCTATTGGGTTTAAGTCAGGGGATCGTGAAGGCCATTCAATCGTTTCAATTCCTTCATCCTCCAGGTGCTGCCTGCATACTCTTGCCACGTTCATTAGGAGGAAACCAGGACCTACTGCACCAGTGTAGGGTCTGACAATGGGTTCAAGGACTTCATCTCGATACCTTATGGCAGTCAGAGCACCATTTCCTAGGCAGTAGAGGTCTGTGCGTCCCTCCATGGATATGCCTCCCCAGACCATCACTGACCCACCACCAAACCTGTCATGTTGAACGACGTTGCAGGCAGCATAACGTTCTCCTTGTCTTCTCCAGACTCTTTCACGTCTATCACAGGTGCTCAGGGTGAACCTGCTCTCGTCTGTGAAAAGTACCGGGCGCCAGTGGCGGACGTGCCAATTCTGGTGTTCTTGAGCAAATGCCAGTCAGGCTCCACGGTGCTGGGCAGAGAGCACAGGGCCCACTACAGGACGTCGGGCCCTCAGGCCACCTTCATGAAGTCTGTTCCTGATTGTTTGGGTAGAGACGTTCACACCAGTGGCCCTCTGGAGGTCATTCTGTAGGGCACGAGCAGTGCAGGTATCGGTCCTGCTGAGGGGTTGAGGACCTTCTACGGCCATGTCCTTCTATGTCCAGCTCCCCGAGAATAACCACCAGTCTCCTGAAATCTCCTCCATGTTCTGGAGATTGTGCTGGGAGACACATTAAACTTCTGTAGGGTTAAAGAATCGCCTCATACTGCCAGTAGAGGTAATGATGCAAGCCAAAATCAGCACGAGTGGAAAACCAGCCAAAAAAGATCAAGAGGGAGAAACTCGATGACCTCCACATGTAAAACCAGTCCTGTTTTGAGGGTTTTCTGATTGTTGCCACTGAAGTGCACCTGTTGTTAATTCCATGACCACTAATACAGCTGAACTTGATTAACCTGCTTAACTGACCAGAAAATTATCAGACAGGTTTATTTCAATTCATGCCAGGCCCAATGAAAAAAGTGTTCCTTTAATTTTTGTGAGCAGTGTATATTATACAAACAGGTTTATCTTGATGAAACTTTAACAGAAATATACCACTTACTGGAGACCCATTTAGAGCTAGTGGAGCTAGCTTCTAAAACGAAAGGAATATTAAACAGAAATAATATTTAGTAAAATGTATTGCCAAGAAAAATGTAAACACAACAGTATTTCTGAAAATAAATAGATACAGTACTAAATATCAGGCTAAGAAGTTTCATGAATGTGTTAGCTAGACGCCAGTGAAGCCCCGCCCCCTCTAGAGCATGCTCTGCAGTGATTGGTCAGTACCGCGTGCGGTGGCGTCGCTCTCCTCCTTCAGCAGAGCGTCTCGTTCCCGCTCCAGAGCGCCGATCTGCTGTGAATGCTGCTTCTCCAGCTCCTCCAGCACCTCCCTGTGCGTGCGCTCCATCTGCTGCAGCACCGCCCCACAGCCTGACTCCGCCCCGCAGCGACCCGCCCCCTCCCGGCCCCGCCCCAGCTCCGCCAGCTGCTGCCTCAGAGACGCCACCTGCAGGAGAGAGCGAGACAGACACGGCCGAGGTAAAGCCTTCTGCTTTAGTGAAGGGGCTCTGGACAGGAAGTGTGAGACACGCTCATGCACACACACACACACACACACACACACACACACACACACACAGAGCAGCACACACGACTGAGAGTAAAGCTCATACAGTCATCTGTGCAGGTGATTGTTAACCCTTACAGCGCATGAGCCTGAATGTCTGATTCATTCGTCGGAATAAATCATTTTATACGATCCATAAAAATAATATTAATAATATGACAATTACCAGAATTTCTTTTAACTAATGGTGATCAAAAAACTGCCAAAATTGGTGAAAAATCGCACATATTTTACAATCATGAATGAAAATTCAGTTTTTTGCAGAAAGTGGCTAAGAATATATAACAACAAATACATTTTAAACACAGGAATAAAGAAAATGAGCAGAATGTAAATCATGTATTTTGATGCCAACACACAACAATCTGCTGGGATAACATAATAGAAGTGAAGTATTTTGATATGCTTGGCATATACTCAAAGCGTTACTCAAGGGTTAATCTCTCTCTGTGTTCTATTCAGTTCTCATAAAGTCATTCATGAGAGCAGATAGATTTATTCACGCACTACCTCCCTCTCCAGCGCCTGATTGGCTGACAGGCCCGAGCGCGAGCCCATCGGCGGGAGTGACCTCGTCTCTTTGAGCGGCAGCCGCTCAAACTCCGCCCACTTCCTCTCAATCTCCTCCTCTATTCGTCTCTGTTCCGACGGCTGGCCCGCCCCCTTCCGCGACAGCACCGCCTCCCACTGGTTGTGGGCGTCGTCACGCGGCCGCTCCTCCTGCCATTGGCTATGCTCTCTCACCTGCCCCTCCCCCGACTCTCTCTGATTGGTGGAGGCAGGGGTAGAAGGCGTGGCTACAGGTGACAGCTCAACGTAGTCAAATTTGCGGTGGGCGGGGTTTGCTGCGGCGGAGGTGGCCTCTGATTGGCTGCGCAGGCGGAGGGACGAGGACTGACGGGTGTTTTCTTTATCACTGCTGCAGTTGGGCAGCCTGAAACACACACACACACACACACACACACACACACACACACACACACACACACACACACACACACACATTAGTGTCTCATTAACTCCACCACTAACGACTTAATCTCAAGGCTCTCATCAAACTCAATCGATTAAGAATATATCGCTGTAAATATAGAGTATAATGTATATATCAGAAACAATAGTAAAAAAAGAATGATTATTTTTAGAAGTTAAATATTTTTATATATTTTTCAAATATTTACCAATCCTAGTTATTATTTAAATATGCTTTTAAATTATTAAAAGCAGCACTAATACTATTACTCTATAATACTTATATTGTAAAAGATTATTATACTTTATATACTGTATTGTTTTAAATTATACGTTATAACATGTACTGGATTATGTATTTTGTCAAACAATTATTTATAGTTATTTATCTAATAGAGAAAGAGATATATATATACCGTAAATTCTGGACTATAAGCCGCTACTTTTTCATAGGTTTTGAACCATGCGGCTCATACAAAGGTGCGGCTATTCTGCAGATTTTTTCCACCGCTAGGGGCGCTCTAACCGGAATTAGAATCAAAACTAAGACAAAATAAATGCAAAGAAGAATACGCTAGTTCAAGAAGAATACGCTAGTTCCTCTTTAGCAGATATAAGTCGGTAGAAGCGATAGAAGGGACGACAAATGACCAATCCTGTCAAACTCTATCTTTTCAAATCCTCACCCTTCATCATGGAACCCACACGAAGAAGTTCATATGATGCAAGTTTTAAGTTGAAGGCCATCGATCTCGATATACAAGAAGGAAATGAGTCTATGGTGAGACGCTGGAGGAGGCAGCGGGAAGAGCGTTTTAATCAGCAAAGTTGCTGCCGTGTTAAAATACAGGTTAGGAAAGGATCTATTTAGGTACATACATGTACATTTACAATTCAAAACCGTTCTGTTCCTGTAGTAAATATATAATCTAAAAACATACATATCTGTGCAAAACTTTTTAAATAGAGCGGATGCGGCTTGTATGCAGGTGCGCTTTATAGTCCAGAATTTACTGTATATATATATATAGATATATATAGATATATATATATACACACACACACACACACATACACACACTTTTAGTTACATATTTATATTAGTAAGCATACTATTATATTTTGTATTAAAACACTTTGTATTTTACTTAATTTTCTTAATTATTATATTTTATTTTATTTTACTTAATTATTATAATATTTGTGACAAAATGCATGATATTAAGTGTTGTTATTAGATAATCTAGTAATGTTTTTGTTGTGTGTGTGTGTGCGAGTGTGTGTGTGTGTCTGTGTGTGTGTGAGCGAGCGTGTGTGCGAGTGTGTGTGTGTGTGTGTGTGTGTGTGTGCGAGCGTGTGTGTGTGTGTGTGTGTGTGCGAAAGTGTGTGTGTGCGAGCGTGTGTGTGTGTGTGTGTGTGTGTGTGTGTGTGTGTGTGCGAGCGTGTGTGTGTGTGTGGACTGACTGTGTGAGGTCTGGAGAGCTGCTGGGCCGGACGTTCTTCCTCAAGACCTCGATCCAGTTCCTGCGTATGCCGGCCGTCATGGCAGAGAGCGTGAAGACGGAGTCTCTGGTCTACAGGACACACACACACACACACACACACTCAGTATCTGTAGATCAGATGATCAGTGCAGGAATGCAGCGAGTCCAGACCCGATCCTGTTCTCACCTGAATCTGGAAGCCGTAGTTCTTCTCCACGTCAAACTCTGAGACCTTCACACACGCCTTCAGATCGATCTCACCATCCACCTCGTCCCTCTGAACACACACACACACACACACACACACACACAGACACAGACGCACAGACACACAATGAACATGATTTCTGAAGGATCATGTGACACTGAAGACTAGTTTAACTCATCTCTGTAGTAATATTACAGTATTTCTGTACATTGGTTAAATCCAGTGTAACATGTGTTAGCGTGGTTGTGTGTGTAACATTAACGTGTGTTACCGTGCTCTTACCATGTTTCTGTGTGTGTGTAAAATTAACGTGTGTCTGTGTGTTATTAGCGTGTTTGTATAATTTTAGTGCATTCACATGTTCATGTGTTTGTTTGTTCATGTGTGTTTGCATAATAGTAGCATGTTCTCATGTTAGCGTGTTACTATCAATCAATCAATCAATCATTTTTATTTATATAGCGCTTTTAACAACACAGGTTGCATCAAAGCACTGTACAGTATAAAGTAGAAGTACTAGATGTACTAGTTTAGATTTGTTCATTAGAGGATGCTAACGTGTTCACAGGTTATTAGCATGTGTTTATGAGTGTTTGTTCATTATTAGCATGTCTTTGCATGTTATGAAGGTGTGTTTTTGATGTCTTTTGTGTTAGTATGTTGTGTATTATTAGCGCTTGTTCACATGTGTTTGAGAGTGTTCAGGTTTGCTTGGCATGTGTTAGCGTGTTATTAACGTGATTCTAACCTCCTCTGCTGCAGAGTCTCTGTAGTACTTCAGTCCAGCATCCGTCAGCACAAACCAGTGTTTCCTCCACTGCGCACACACACACACACACACACACACACGGTCAGTCGTCAAACACGTCTCAGTATAATCTCACAGACAGACGAGTCTCACCTCTCCGCTCTCGTCCAGTTTAGACATCCATCCCTTCTTGAAGTTCAGCAGGTCAGGCTGCAGACAGAAGAACGGACGGTTCATCAGACCAGTGTGATCACACACACACACACACACACACACACACACACACACACACACACACACACACACACACACACACACACCAGTGTCACCATCAGAGTGTGTAAGTGTGAATGTGTGAGGAACAAAACACAAGACCACAGGAAATATGAGACAGTAATGGTGAAACTGTCATGACTGAATACCAGCACACACACACAGAGACAGACAGACACACACACACACACACACACACACACACACAGAGACACACAGAGACAGACACACACACACACACACACACACACACACACACACAGACACACAGAGACAGACACACACACACACACACACACACACACACACAGAGACAGAGACAGACACACAGAGACAGACACACACACACACACACAGAGACAGACACACACACACACACACACACACACACACACACACACACACACACACACACACAGAGACAGAGACACACACACACACACACACTTAACCAGGGCTGGTCGCCAGATCATTTTAGTGAAACTTGTTTCTATTCACATTCACTTGAGCTTTGACGCAACTTCTAAGCCTATTTGTTCCACTGCATGTAAGATTTAGACCAAAAACATTTAGCTCATATCAGTTAGTCTGCACACACACACACACACACACACACACACACTAACACACACAGGCCAAAATAACAAATCAATTACATACAAAACCATAAATAGATAAAGGTTAATTATGTAGTAGAAGGTGTGATCGCTGGTGATGGTTTGGTACGGGGTTTACTCGGATCATTAGCTCTTTAGTTTAGTAACAGCAGCATGTGTCTGGACAGGCCAGGTTTCCAGTTACCCAGCAGGCACTGGGGTTCAGGCAATCATGCAGAAATATGAAAAATCCATGATGAGCCAACCGAGTTTCCAAAGCTTTCCCAGGACTGAATGAAACAGCTACTGATTCATACTCCATGGAGTGAATCATATCAAACGATTCCTCACCATACAGGACAGGAACAGGGACTCTGTGAATCTTACACGCTCTGAACCCTGATAGCACACACACACACACACACACAGACACACACACACACACGTGTGTTTCAGAGTCTGTTCATCTTCAGGGCGTTTCCTTTCAGACGTCAGATGGACATCTAGAAGACGTCTGGAAGATGTTAATGATGTCGAATGTAAAACTCTCATTAAAGAGCTCTTTTAAAACATCTTGCAGACATCCGTCAGACGTTTGTAGACAGCAGATGCTTTCCAGATCAAACGATCTTTAGCAGACATCTTGCAGACATCTTGCAGACGTACGCGTGCCAGCTGTAGTTATACTTCCATCCTGAGATGCAAACTTATCTCGAACAAAGCACAGACTCAAATAGAACATCACTTGAAGATAAAACTGGCTCTAAATGTCTCTGATATCACTGAAGTTATGTAAAACACAATGCATGGTGCAATTCCGTTAAATAACAACCTTTCTAGTTTTATTTACTGGCTAAAAACTTGATCCCATTCATTTGTGCACGCAGGTTGGATGCACATTTTTAGAATTTGAGTAGAATTTTCAAATTGATTTGGAATTTTAGAATGAACGCGCAAATCATGCAGCACTTTTTATGCAGTATTCCAAAACGTTCATAAAAATAGACATAAACAGCTCGTTTCGCTTCAGAGGTGGTGTATATTTGAAGTGTAAACAGGAAGCAGTGCAATCAGTGTATTTTACCTGAGTTTACCTCTGTGTGTGTGTGTGTGTGTGTGTGTGTGTGTGTGTGTGTTTACATCAACATCAACAACAAACCAGCAAAGATCAGTGCGCGTGCACGGCGTGGGGTGTGTCGCGCGCGCAGAAACACACAAATATAAAAACAACAAGTTGTGTTTGCTCAAGAACCACCCACCCAGAGAGAAGAGAGAGAGACACACAAGAAACACTACACCTCACACACAGACAGGAATCTGCAGGTAGGTGCTAACACAACTCAAACTAGCATCGTGTTTACACTCAGAGCGACGGTTATTAAAGTGAATCAAAGTGAAACTGACCGTCATGATGTTCAATCCAGCCGCAGCACAAACACAAGCACAGCACTGATTAAACAAGCCGCGTCTGAGGAGCTTCGGCGCTCTCAGGTCTCGCTAAAGCTAAACGCCGTCATGTTTTGTCACACTTTTAACCTCTCGATCGATAAACAGGAGCCTAAGTTTGACGGAACTCGCGCTGCTGTCGCCGTTGCCGGGGCGGAGCCTGAATAGAGTTCGGCGGAAGCGAGCGGCCAATCAAAACCGCCCAGCGCAGCAGAGCAACCAATCGGAGCCACGCCAGGTAGCGACGTGGCCAGTCAGAAGCGCGCTGAGCAGCACAGCAACCAATTACAACCGCGTGGCGCAGCTCAGCAACCAATCAGAACTGACCCATTCAATCGGCTTTTACTGAAGTACTTTAGTTCTAGGCTCTCACTGGAATATGAATGCTAAAACTTAGTTCCAGACTTAATAAATTATTAATTTATCTTAATTGAATGGCATTGACAGTGTTTTTATTGCTAGTCAAGCAAATGCATCCCAATGCTTTTGGATATTTGTGCTACAAAATAGGGCTTTCCCCGATTAAGGATTTTTCTGGTAAACCATTAGTCAATCATTTTAAGCATTAATTGACTAATCACACAGTTATTAATAAGCCATTCAAATCATTATTATGAGCATTTATCCTAATAAGCGCTCAAGTGTACACACAAAGCTTGCCACAAGGCACTGGCAGAAGTGATGTATCAGTGAAAAACTGTAAGCAGACTGCATTAATGTTTAATATTTTGATAAAGTAATGATTTCTTTTACAGTCGTCGACAAGTACTGACTTGTCATCTCCTTAGTGATGCATGTATGCATGTTTCATATGGATTACACAATCTGAAAATACTTGTTTTACACTTGAATTGATTCATTCAAGTATGTATTTACTCTCTATAGAGATATTGTTAATGTTTGTTAAAGTAAAGACTGTTTTGCGCTCACGTTCACAAAGAGAGACGGCAGAAAGCACATTTGTCAAAGTCAGATTTGATTTCTTTGAGCGCATGCAAATAAACATGGCCTTTACAGATTAGTTCTAGAACTAAAAAATAGGGTACTAGGGCGATTTTGTGCAAACTATTACTTGCATTCGCACTTACAGTGGATACTAAGCAGTGACGTAAGCTGGTTGACAGCAATGTCATTTGTGCACAGCCTACAAAAGGAGAGTATTACCACAGTTAGTTTGGGTACTACGGAATACTTCCTGTGATGCAAAAGGCCATAATGTTGAGTAAATGATGACAGAGATATTAATTAGTCGGTGATTGATCTCTTGAATGGTGACTGTTTTTATGACGTGCCTGTTGCATTGGTTCTTCATCGGTCTGATCCACGCTGCAGGAGAAATACACCGATGGTCTGTGCGCTTTCTGCAGAACAAATACACACCTGGTGAACAGGGTTGGGACTACAGCGCCTCCGCAGGTGGACAGAGGTATTACTGTACCTGGTTCTGTCCTGACGCTCTGGATGGGTTTCTGCTGGACTGTGTCTGATCCGCGGTCGGACTGCTCGCTCTCTGTCACAAGCACAGGTGAAATACATGACCAGGGCAGCTGACACACAGGTTAAAACTCTCAGACCTCGGCAGGCGTGTGTGTAAACACGAGACACACACTGTGAGGTGTTTCAGGATAAGATACTCTCATAATGGCTGGATTGAACTATTCAAGAATGGTGTATCGTTTTTCTTGTACACTAACAGTGTAATGTCATAGGCCGGTTAAATATAATACTTAAAACATTTCTTACTTAGAACTGAATGACCATTATGATTGTATGAATGCCACAGGATGTGTGTGTGTTTATTTACCTGTGTGTGTAGGGAGCTGGATGAGTGAGCCCTTGATAGTGTACCACTGTCTCTGTCATCCTCAAGTTCATCCCATTCAGAAGGAGCTTTGCTCTGAGAGTGACTAAAAAAACACGAACACAGCTTGGATTGTGTTGAACAGCTAACCTATGGCTAACCCTCATCTGAAGATATCAATAGACCCTTTTTAATCATTTTCAAATTGCATTTGATAAATACACCCTCATTTTAAATATTATTTTGAACAGTGATCAAACAGTTTCTGTCCACCTGGCTGGTTTGTAGCGGGAAAGCTCTCGTTTCTGCCTGCTCTCCATCTTCCTCAGGTGGCTTGGACCGTCCCTCTGGAAGACCGTTTTGACCTTGGGAAGGTCAGCCATCATGGCATACTCCTCCCGGTTGAGACCTGATGACCCAGCCGAGAGGTGACTCGACTCGGAGTCCATGGAGCTCTGAGAAGATGTGTGTCTTTGGACCGGAGGCGAGGGGCTTCTGTGTCGTCGGCTGTCAGATGTGGAGCTCTGTGCTTCCAGGTTCTGCCTCATGCTGCTCCTCTTGCTTCCGTCTCGTGGCGTTTCCCAGGCGGATTTCATACAGGAGCTAGCTGGTTTCTTCTCACTGGCATGGCGTGAAGGGGAGGAGTTTCGCGATACTGACTGGCTGTGAAGAGAGTGGGCGGAGCCTCTCCAGCGTCCAGATGAATCGTGCTGTGATTGGCTAGTATTGGTGTTTCTTACGTAAGAGGCGGAGCTACTCACAGTGTTCCTCAGAGGTGCGTGGTCTGTAATCTCACGCCTCAATGTAGACAAAGAGGGCCTCCGCCCACTCTCTGACTTGCAAGGAGGAGACTGGCTATGAGCTAAGGGGGAGGGACTGCGACTTTCGGAACCACGTTTTGACAAGGACTGGCTTGTTGTGGACTTACGAAGTGATGATGTACCAGGGTTTTGGTGATGGCCTCTACTTGGGGAACTGTGTCGGCTCTCTCGATTGTAGCTCTTTGGTTCCGGTTTCTTCACTGTGGTTTGGCTTTGCGTTTCATAACTTTTTCTGGATGGGGAGGGGCTTTTTCTCTCATGACTCCACCCATTAGATATTGACCTTCGATCTGATTGACTTAGTGTTCCATAGCCCTTTCTGACTGGAGATGCACTGCGCCGACCCTCTTGAATCTGACTTGATACACCATTGGTCTCCATCCTCCCCATAGGGGACTTGCTTCGGGAATCATAGCGGCTCTTCAAGGTGGAGGAGGAAGAAAATCCCTGTCTGTCAAGACCACGCTCATATGAAGGGCTTTTTGTTTCAGTTTTCCTATCGTAACTTTGTCTGGAAGGGGACTGACTTCGGGAATCATAGCGGCTCTTTAAGGAGGATGAGGAGGAGAATCCCTGTCTGTCAGGACTGCGCTCATATGAAGGACTTTTTGTCTCAGTTTTCCTATCAGAACTCCATCTGGAAGGGGACTGAGTTCTTGAATCATAGCGTCCCACTGGGGAGAAGGAACTTTGTCTGTCATGACCAGGGCTTTTTGTTTCAGTTTTCCTCACAGCAGGACCTTCATAACTCCGTCTGGAAGGAGACGAGCTTCCACGGTTCTCTGGGAAGGAACTATTGTTCTCAGGTTTCCGTAAAGTGCCTCTCAGATCCATGTGAGAGAGAGACTTATTAATGCTACTGACAGTGCCTGCAAATGAGCGGAGGTTTCCGGAGTAGCTGTTTCGTGCCGGAGTGACAGGTGTCCTATCTTGTCCATGTGAAACTGATCGAAAGCCAACCGTGTTGAGAGAGGAGCTAGACTCGGCCCGTCTGAACGAGGAGGGAGAGGATGAGCGGGAGAGAACAGACCCTCTTTTGGAAGAATCGAGCATT
Organism: Puntigrus tetrazona; assembly: GCF_018831695.1. Taxonomy (NCBI): domain Eukaryota; kingdom Metazoa; phylum Chordata; class Actinopteri; order Cypriniformes; family Cyprinidae; genus Puntigrus; species Puntigrus tetrazona. The sequence continues at coordinate 8,185,906 of NC_056701.1, read as the reverse complement.
CCTGACAGCCGTGTGGGAGATGTGTGGGAATTTCGTCCAGCTCTTCGACTGGAGCCGCCAAATGATTCAGCTTGTTTGAAGGGGGTGGGACTCAGGGCCCGGGGGCCAGCGAGGGCCTCGACCTCCAGGCTGAGATCCACTGGCTCTGGAGGATAGGTTTCTTCAATCTGCTCAACATTCTGAAACTCAGAGGTCCTCCTTTCTGAAGGGACACCCAGATCCGGATTTCGAAATGGAATGGTGGCTTTGAGTTCAGGGCTTTTGTTGCTTGGCAGGGGATGCCCTCTCTCTGAATGCCTATAGGGAGGGCTTTGCTCACGGAAGGCTCTGCTGCCTGCAGCCCTTCCCAGAGAGAAATATCCACTCTCCCGTTCCCTTCGTTCTTTCTGGCTGCCTACGGACAGAGAGACAAGATCATGACCTGTGTTAATACATGAAATGATACTGCACTCGTGCACCGTGACGCAGCGCTAAGGAAAAGCCCAGTGCAACCCAACACCACCTGACACCTCAAACTGCCACTCTAACCATCAGAACAACACCACAAGCTGCTCGATTGGTAACCGGATATTGGTGTTTTCCTCACAGTGAGAAGCACTGAACTGCCCAAGACCATCGTGGCGACTCTGGGACACCTCTGTCCATCCTCGGGGGCTCGCCCGGTACGGTGGCGGATCCAAGCGGGTCATTCTATGGCAAGATGAAGGATGATGAAGGTTGTTGGAGTATTCCTCTGTTCCTGCAGAGCTGCTGTAAATGGAATCCTCACCCTGACTGGGATTAAAGATATATAAGCGAAGACTAGGATATGACACAAAACACATGCTTAGAGCAAGGTATGCAATTAAACTAATTTAATACAAGATAAACATTATAACGACAGCACAGACCTGACATGCCAATCAGAGTGTAGAATAACAAGTGAAAAAAAACGAGTGGAAGCTCTTAAGCACTCTTACCTGTCCGAGCTTTGGTCGTCGTCTCCGTCACACAGGTAGAGGTCACAGTCCGGGCTCAAGATGCAGAGGGAGCCGTCATCAAAGCCACGCCCTCCTCTGCTGACATCACAGTAGCTGCTAACCACTGACAGCACATCTGAGTCATCCTGATAGGTGGACGGAACACAGGTGGCCAATCAAACAGCAGCACATACAACTGAACTGATCTGTGTTCTCATGGAACGCTGAGGCATCAGAATAGAAGGATACTGCACCTTTAAAGATTCATTGACCGTAAACGTGTTATACTAAAGCTGGGTTTCTACTTGTCAGGATGGGTTTCTAATGTCAGCAACTGTGCAAATGTTTTACAAAATAACACAGTTCTTCATCATTTGTAATTATTTCTTGTTCCAAATAAAGTTATACCATATTTCGAGCTTGTTAACTAGACTTGTCTGAGCAACTAAAATGACACTTCACATGCAGTGTCCCCCTCCCCACACACACACTGTATTGGTTTAGGGTTTCACAGCTGTAACTCAGTCTGGTTTGTGGCTTTTCGTCTCATCATTATTTCAGATAAGTGAAGAATCATCAGCTGAAATATCAGTATTCATCAAATGCAGAAGAATAGTTAGAAATTCTGAGATCTTAAATGCGATTACAACATAAATCTTTTCTGACTGGCATTTTTAACACATCTCCAGTGGCTCACAGCCACCAGTTTTGGTGCCATGTTGAAGCTGCTAACAATAAATATTAAAGGTGAGTGTGTGTTGAAACAAATAAAAACGTAAATAAAAATCTGCAGAATAGAAGATCATAGACACTTACTACACGCCGGACAGGAAGAAAAGATCTAGCAACCTCTTATAAACCAAAAGCAACCCCCCAGATGACCCTCCCAACCATCTGAACTGGTAACCTGGTAAACCTGACTCAGAACACCCAAGAAATCACCCATTAGACACTATAAGCTAATCTAAACACCCTAGCAACCACCCAGAAACCAGAGTAGCAACTGAATGTCAACAACAGACCATAGCAACAACCCATGTATACCTAAACACCATCTAAACACGGTGAAGGATAGACAACACTTCCTTTCTCTATTTTATAAAGAGACCGTTATGAAACTTTCACAGTTATAGGAACAATTTCATGTTTTGGTGAACCATTTCAGGTTTGGTTCAGATCTCAGCGGTTGAAGTCTATCTGGGAATGTATTGTGTTACTCTAATGCCACAAAGAGAAGAAAATGATCCACCTTCATTCATTAGTAATGAGGATGCGCACACTCACTCACACACACACACACACACACACACACACACACTCTCTTAAATTATTTTAATGACTTTAATCTGTTAAAGCATCACACAGCTGGTGATTCCAGTCAGTCTGAGCGCATCTGTCACGATATATGCCACAGAGAGAACTAAATAAGCTGTAAGCACACACACACACACACACACACAGAGTGAATGGCACCACTGGTTTCTGCTGATGGAGGGGTTGCGGTCTCACCTTGGCGGTGGTGTCCTTGTCGTCGCTGCGCGTGGCCGCGGGGGCGCTCTGCTCGGGGACGCGCTCGCTGCAGGTGTGGTGCAGGTGTTTCTGCCGCAAGCAGTCGTGGCAGCGGGTGGAGTCGAAGATGTTGGGCTGGAACTTGGGGCAGATCAGCTCGTCTCCGGCCAGAGGCATCGCGGGTCATTCGTTCACATGAGGTTAAACACACTCAAACAGTCCGAGAGCAGCACACAGAGACACACAGTGAGAGTGAATGTGTGTGTTACCTGAGCAGCAGGTGAGAGTCGATGGAGTTTGAGATGAACACACACACACACACACACACACTCATCCCATTGGCTCACTCAACAATAGCAGACAGTGATGCTGCATGTGTGTGTCCATCTGCTGTGTGTATTAAATATCAGCAGCTTCAGAGACGCGCCACAGCTGCTGCTCAACATCACACACACACACACACACACACACAATCAAGAAAAGGACCTGAAGAAGATTCAGCATGAGGGAAATGTGCTTGTTTTAGGAGCATTAATATGTGATTCAACTAAATCAGAACGGGTTTGAACTCACAAGAACCTCAGAAGTGTTCATGTGAATCATGATAAAGACACAAACACTAAACCAGGGGTCACCAAACCTGCTCTCAGACTTCAAGAGAAACTCTCAAAACATAACCTTCCACCGCGTTCATCGCCTCGGATCGAACAACAACGACAGCTCTGACACCATGATACCAACAGAAAGAAGTGGTCAAGAGTTTCTCCAGAAGGAAGGAAGCGCTCTTCAGCTTTACAGAACTGACACGTATCCTGGTTTTAAAACAAGATTTAAAAGAAGGGAAAAAATAATCAGTCGCTAATGAATGCAATACAAAACACTCAAAAAAAAGAGGATAAAACAACTGTATATGACTCAGAAGAACCATACGTCATCATCAATATTTCTTTTAATAATAAAACGATGACCATTGCTATCATATCTGGACCGAACACGGATGACCCACAATTTTTCAGTAACTTTTTCTCAGCTATAGCTCATTTCTAGTAGTTTTCATAATTGGAGGTGACTTCAGTTCTGGACTAAAATGATTCTAACACCTCAATTCAAACAATGATCTACAGAAATCATGATCTGATCTCGGCTTCAAGAGAAAACACTTATTGTCCATCAGTTCATAAATCCTTCTCATGCACTGATTATTTTTAACAGGCAGCTCTCTCTTAGACATTAATCCCATCATCATATCATCTCCAGAACTATGATGCAGATATTACAAGAAAATCATTTAGATGGAGGACGAACACGTCACTGCTCGAGGACTTGAGCTCTGTTCTGAACAGAACGATGATTTTCCTGCTAATGAACGATAAACACTGACAGCCAATCAGAATCCAGCCTGATTTAAAGAGACAGACAACAAAACGGCAGTGAACTTTTATAATAAACAGAACAATATCCTCTAAAATCCTTATTATAGTGATCGATAGTTAGCGTTATTATTATAGTTATAGTCACAGTGTTAGTTATAGCTACCAGCCGTCACTATCGTTTATTATCATTATTGCTATTGTTATAATTAT
>NC_056701.1:8166855-8176855 GCF_018831695.1 Puntigrus tetrazona | reverse complement strand
TAAGCCTAGTTTAAAAAATATTGTCTGGAAAAAGCTCTTGTTTCAGAGCTAGACCTGTAGACTGTAGAAGAAGACGCTGTAAGCTAGGCTAGTACTTCACTGCTTCCGATGTTACGGTTCACTTCTATAATATAATAGAGTAACATACTGCTTCACAAAGACACAACATTTAATGCCGTTTTCTTTATTTGTGTCTTTTCCGCACAGAAGTTCATATTCAGTGAAGCTCCTCCCACAATAATCACATGTTCAGTCCTTCAGAAATAAATGCTGGAATATTCCTTCGGTTTCTGAGTGAAGACGAGCATCAGATCATCAGGAAGAGTTTCTTACAGACAGAGAGAAGATGAGAGATCCAGAACACACTGAAGAGACTGAAGAACAGACAGGTTGGTCTTCATCACTCAGTCTTCATCACACGTTCTTACTGTACTTAAGTGCATTTCTGTTTCCTCCTTGTTTAACTGAAGAAGGTTTGGCCACAACCAGCTGTTGATTTGACCTGCTTAGCTCTGATAGGTGACTGATTAGTTATTATCTGACTCAGTGGGAGCATGTAGGGTTTAAACAGGAGCGGTGCGAGAACAGAGCCTTGTGGGACACCGCCTCTTAGACTCAGGATCTGATAAAACAAAAACTAACCCTAACTACCCTAACCCTGACTAAAAACAAATTAATACTCCAAAGAGATCCGTTCTCAGCCCCGCTGTGGAAAAATTACACCATAACTCACACGTTTCACTCATTTAGTTTCACTGAACGCACAGAGATGTGTGTATTAACATTAGAGCGTGACCCACGACGACCATCTCTTCTCTAGCTATATCAGGACCTTTCTTCATGTCCTTTCACCTTTCGGTTTCGTGTAAACGATCAACCGTTTTTACTTTTGTTTCAGAGTTGGTTGGAGGTAACGAGGGGAAAGAAGAATCGAGCGAAGTCGAGATAGATTGTTTGAGAAGTGGAGAGAAACCCAAACAGAAAAGACGGGCCACGAAATCTTTGAGCTGCACTCAGTGTGGAAAGAGTTTCTCAAACAAACACCATCTGGAGCTTCACATGAGAGTCCACACTGGAGAGAAACCCTTCAGCAGCGGGAAGACGTTCCCGAGCGCTTTAGACCTGAAGAATCACCTGACCGTTCACACCAAGGAGAAACCGCATTCGTGCCATTTGTGTGGAAACAGGTTTTCACATCGACAGAGTCTGAAAGAACACGAGAAAATACACAGCGGCGTGAGAGATCACGTGTGCTGCGCGTGCGAGAAGACCTTCACCACGGCGCAGTGTTTAAAACGACACGAGAGGATCCACACCGGAGAGAAACCCTACGAGTGTTCACACTGCCACAAGAGATTCAGAGACTCATCCAGCCTGAAGACACACGAGATGATCCACACCGGAGAGAGACCGCACGCCTGCGACCAGTGCCAGAAGAGCTTCACACTGAAGGCGAGGCTCACGGACCACATGAGAGTCCACACCGGAGAGAAGCCCTTCACCTGTGGACAGTGCTGGAAGAGTTTCTCGCTGTCCGGACACTTCAAGAAACACATGAACATCCACACCAGAGAGAAGCTCTACACCTGCGCTCGCTGCGGGAAGACGTTCCTGAGAGCTTCGTACCTGAAGCAGCACCAGACCGTTCACACCAAGGAGAAACCGCATTCCTGTGAGCTGTGCGGAAAGAGCTTTTCTCGTTTGGAGAATTTGAAAGTGCATCAGAAAACACACGCTGCGGTCAAAGAGTACGTGTGCTTCGAGTGCGAGAAGACCTTCACTACAGCGAGCCATTTGAAGCAGCACCAGAAGATCCACTCCGGAGAGAGACCTTACCAGTGTTCGCTCTGTGACAAGACATTCAGTCGGAGAGGAACCCTGAAAATACACCAGAGGACTCACTCCGGAGAGAGACCGTACGGCTGTGCTGCGTGCGGGAAGCGCTTCAATCACTCGTCTGCTCTTCACAAACACACTAAACACTGTCGTCTTCAGGTCCAGCTCTTTCAGGTTTGATGTGAGACATCCCCGGATGAGTGAATAAGTAAAGTCCTTTTACTTTGTTACTGTACTTAAGTGCATTTCTGTTTCCTCCTTGTTTAACTGAAGAAGGTTTAGCCACAACCAGCTGTTGATTTGACCTGCTTAGCTCTGATAGGTGACTGATTAGTTATTATCTGAGTCAGTGGGAGCATGTAGGGTTTAAACAGGAGCGGTGCGAGAACAGAGCCTTGTGGGACGCCGCCTCTTAGACTCATGATCTCTTATACTCACACAATAACCTCTCTCTCTTCTAGATTGTGCTTTAACTTAACTTAACCTGCAGTTTTCAGGGAGTGTGGTGGTCCCAGGAAGAAGTGCTGTGTTCTCCTCTAAACAGACCTCTGAAGGTGTGACGGTCGAAGGCTGAATGGTTGAGTTTTTCTGACTTCTTCACGACCGGAGGATTTATTCATTGCCTTTCTGATATCACTGATCTTCTCAGGAAGAAGGAAGCAAACCTAACTTCCTTCCCTGGGAATCGGACTCTTCTGTGTCTGAATGTGAAAAGCAGGTATCAAGCGTTCTGACATCCAGCGACAGAGTCCTGAAGAAACCATGGAGGAGTATGTGGCTGAGAGCACAGAGAGACGACGCGGAGGAAACTGAAAAGAGAATATTCTTCTGTCCGTGTGTTTCCTGGTGTCTCGGCACCGTCTGTGGTTTTCTCTTAGATCTCTGATCTCTTCTGACTCCATATTCGTGAAGTGGACTCTATCCTCATCTCTCTGCCTGCTGGAGTTGTCTGACTCAATAAAAACGTCTGATTTATTAAACACAGTGTTGTCGCTTTTGGGTTTTCTTTTCTGCTTGTTTTTTCCCCATTCTCCCGAGCTTCATGTTGTTTTTCATGTTCAGGTAAGGTCAGGTGAGTGATAGATGACCATCCCTGATTATTAACTCTTTCCCCTCCAATGATCAGATATCTTGTCAATTAGGTTATAACACTTCTCAGCCAAAGACGAGTTTTTACAAGCTTTTTTGAAAGCAAAGTCTTTGTTCTTCATTTTGATATATAATATGTTCACATATACATAGCACGTAAAAAATATCCCGAAGACCTTCAAATATTGGTGAAAATCATCAAACATGCGGGCGGGGACAGATTATTCTCCATATACTGTACATTACTGTTTCTCCTCTAAGCCCCGCCTCCTGAAACGGGTCGAAGAAAACTCATCATTCTAAAAAAGAGAGGTGTGCTCTGATTGGCCAGCTACCCAGTGCACCGTGATTGGCTGAAAAGCGCAAGCATGTGGCGGAGATGTTGCCTTTGCTTGTTTGGGTTACTGTAATCCTTTCTGGGTCTGGATTTGGTCTCGCCACCAAACATATTCTTTCCTTTAAATATCAAACCTTCCCCCATAAAAAGGAGGAATGCACCAGAAAGGTTTACACCTCGGTGAGAGCAGAAGGTAGTTTATATAGAATGACCCAAAACAGACAGAAATGACACGCAGCAGTTTTTCTTCAAGAGTCTTGAGGTTATGAATGAATTACAGAGCTCTGAACGTCTTCATGGAGCCTCCGTCTCCGTCTCTCTCTCTCGCTCTGTCTCCGTCTCTGTCTCTCTCTCTCTCTCTCTCTGTCTCTCTCTCCGTCTCCGTCTCTCTCTCTCGCTCTGTCTCCGTCTCTGTCTCTGTCTCTCTCTCTCTCTCTCTCTCTCTCTCTCTCTCTCTCTCTCTCTCTCTCTCTGTCTCTCTCTCTCTCTCTCTCTCTCTCTCTCTCTCTCTCTCTCTCTCTCTCTCGCTCTGTCTCTCTCTCTCTCTCTCTCTCTCTCTCTCTCTCTCTCTCTCTCTCTCTCTCTCTCTCTCTCTCTCTCGTCTCTCTCTCTCTCTCTCTCTCTCTGTCTCTCTCTCGTCTCCGTCTCTCTCTCTCTGTCTCTCTCTCTCTCTCTCTCTCTCTCTCTCTCTCTCTCTCTCTCTCTCTCTCTCTCTCTCTCTCTCTCTCGTCTCTCGCTCTCTCTCTGTCTCTCTCTCTCTCTCTCTGTCTCTCTCTCCGTCTCCGTCTCTCTCTCTCTCTCTCTCTGTCTCTCTCTCTCTCTCTCTCTCTCTCTCCGTCTCTCTCTCCATCTCCGTCTCTGTCTCCGTCTCTCTCTCCGTCTCCGTCTCTGTCTCCGTCTCTCTCTCCATCTCCGTCTCTCTTTTCTGTCTCTGTCTCTCTCTCTTTGTCTCCGTCTCCGTCTCTCTCTCTGTCTCTGTCTCTCTCTCCGTCTCTGTCTCTCTCTCTCTCTCTCTCTCTCTCTCTCTCTCTCTCTCTCTCTCTCTCTCTCTCTCTCTCTCTCTCTCTCTCTCTCTCTCTCTCTCCGTCTCTCTCTCTGTCTCTGTCTCTCTCTCCGTCTCTGTCTCTGTCTCCGTCTCTCGTGACTCCTGCTGACCTCTACTAGTCCCCGGTGATCCCGTACGGCTCATGAACGCCTCCCTGTCCAAACACTACACTAGAACAGGAATGACCAAATAAGGGCGAGGAAGAAACTCAACACAGTCTGAACTTTACTGTAAATAAAGTATTACTGTTATATGCTATATTCATAAAGAAGTGGTGTATGCTTTCAGGGCTCTACAGTGCTACCATTTCAGCTGTGTTTGTAATATTAAACAAGAAGATAATAACTTCACGGCTCTGACTTTAACAATAATGCCTGATTTTGTGTCAACGTGAATAGTTTCAAACTAATTCAGGGAGAAAATCAGTTTTATTTTTTCAAAGCATCATTTCAGTTATTTAAATAAATTAATCAAACTATATTATTTAAAATATGAATCTCACGTTGTAATGAATTGAAAACCTCCGTGCCACTCTCATCTGTTTTAATTATAAAGTTTGGAAAAGCTTTTGGAAATAAAGGCAGTGTTTACAGAGAAAGAGACAGAAACAATCAAACTGGAGCAGTTCATCCAAAAAAACCAAAGGAAACCGTCGTAAATCTCACAGAAATCTCACTGCATGGACAGTGCTGAGGATGCTTTATACTTTGCATGTTATTAGAAACACTGTCTGCTCCGGCTCCTTCAGGGGCCCCTGACAGTGTTAACACGGCCCTGGAGACTTCACTTACTTTACCCTATTTTCTAGTGGAAGTTACTATTAAAACTAATCTAACATCATCCTCCCGGGGGCGCGCGAGGCGCTCTGACGTCACGCCGACGTCGCTCTGACGTCACTCCGCAGCGCTCGTGAGGAGGATTGCTCGGTCTGCGCATGCGCGGGAGAGGTGAGCGGCTCCTGGTTTTCTGCTCTGTTTTCTGTTTTTGTGTCATGCACGGATTATTTTGCGTGTTTTCCTTCAGTCACTCGTGTTTTCAGAAAGAGACCTTTACTCCAGAAACGCCTTTCGTTCAATCGTTAAAAAGATCGTATTGTGTTTAAAGTCTTTTTCGTTCGGAGATGATGAACTGAACACCGAGTTGATTATAAATACAGAAAAGAAAGCCACCTTCAGCCTGTAGAAGTTTTCTAGTGTTCTGCTTTGTACATGAAACATACAACTAACTTCACAACAGGAAAATATTTAGTTTAATATCATATATATAAATATACTGTATATGTAATACACTGATGCTGTGATCCGCTGGGGTTTGGGACCAATTTGATTCTTATTTGAATTGTTTTGCTTCAATCAAATACCGAGTGGATATCAATATTTCATTTAAAATGCTAGTTTTGTCAACCTGGAATCCATATTTAAATATATATGCTGGTAACTGAAACCTTCCTACTCCTACTCCGCTATAATATAATATAATATAATATATATATAATGAACTACACATATTAACAACAGACTCACACAACTGTGTTTAATTACTTTTTACTTTGAAATAAAATGAGTACACTTTAACAAGAAATCATATTACAATCATATTATTATCATGCATATTACTGTATAGAACTAAAATAAATGTGCAACAGTGAAATTTATAAAAAACTTGAAAAGTTTAAGAAAGAAAACATAAAAAAATTCTATCTATTATTTCTATTAAAAGGTCTAGCTCTGTTAGGTGCAGCTTAGCATAGATCACTGAATCTGATTGGACCGCTAGCATCCGAACACGATAAAACTCAACTGTTTCATTCTAGAGGAATTTAAAAAATGGTGGCGTGTTCCTTTAAGGCTGGAAGAAGCTCTTGTTTCAGAGCTAGACCTGTAGACTGTAGAAGAAGACGCTGTAAGCTAGGCTAGTACTTCACTGCTTCTATAATATAATAGAGTAATAAAGTTCATATTCAGTGAAGCTCCTCCCACAATAATCACACGTTCAGTCCTTCAGAAATCAATGCTGGAATATTCCTTCGGTTTCTGAGTGAAGACGAGCATCAGATCATCAGGAAGAGTTTCTTACAGACAGAGAGAAGATGAGAGATCCAGAACACACTGAAGAGACTGAAGAACAGACAGGTTGGTCTTCATCACTCAGTCTTCTTAATAATTCTGGTATTTATAAAACTTCAGGCAGCTTTAGATTTTATTTGGAGCACCAGGATAAATCTCCAGAGCTTTTGAGTAATTTTGCACCAAATAATAAGAGACACTGTCTATAAACTTGGTACTTTAAAAAAAAAAATAATTGTATGTTAGTCCTGGTCTTGACGCCCGAGAATTAAGATCCAGTCCTGGATGCCAGATCCTCTCAGAAAATCCATTCTGTGTAGTGTTTAAACAAATAGTCAGCAGGGTGATTGATACCCAAAACCTGTTGACATCAAGTCTACTCTGAGACCAAAACTGTTTTAACAGTCTTCTATAAACCAAGACACTGACTGAGAGAAGCCAGAGAAGAGCAGAAGCAGGAGACGAAGACATGATGAGAAAAGAAGCAACGTTTATTAAAACATCTTAGCAGTGAATGCTCAGGCTTCATCTGACCAGAACAAATCCAACAAGTGCTTCAACGAACATAAATGTTTCCGTAAACATGTCCTTTTGTTTCAGAGTTGATTGGAGATAATGAAGAATCGAGTGATGTTGAGAAGAATCGCGTCAGAAGTGGAGAGAAACCCAAACGGAAAAGACGGGCCACGAAATCTTTGACCTGCACTCAGTGTGGAAAGAGTTTCTCAAACAAACACCATCTGGATCTTCACATGAGAGTCCACACCGGAGAGAAACCCTTCAGCTGCGGCCGCTGCGGGAAGAGCTTCTCCCTTTCATCCACCCTCAAGGAGCACGAGAACATCCACACCAGAGAGAAGCTCTTCACCTGCGATCGCTGTGGGAAGACGTTCCTGAGCGCTTCGGCCCTGAAGAAACACCTGACCGTTCACACCAAGGAGAAACCGCATTCCTGTCCTTCGTGTGGAAAGGGTTTTTCTCGCGTGCAGAGTCTGAGAGAACACCAGAAAACACACGCCGGTGTGAGAGAGTACATGTGCTTCGAGTGCGAGAAGACCTTCAGTTCGGCCAGCAATTTAAAACAACACCAGAGGACCCACACCGGAGAGAAACCCTTCACCTGCGGTCAGTGCTGGAAGAGTTTCTCACGCTCTTCTTCTCTGAAGATACACATGAACGTCCACACCGGAGAGAAGCTCTTCACGTGTGCTCGGTGCGGCAGGACCTTTCTGAGCGCCTCAAACCTGAAGCAGCACCTCGTAGTTCACACGAAGGAGAAGCTACACTCCTGTGCTTCGTGTGGAAAGAGCTTTTCTCGCGCGCAGAGTCTGAGAGAACACCAGAAAACACACAGCGGTGTGAGAGAGCACGCGTCCGACGAGTGTGAGAAGACCTTCAGTTCATCGAGCCGTCTGAAACAGCACCGGAGGACACACACCGGAGAGAAGCCGTTCACCTGCGGGCGCTGCGGGAAGACTTTCTCACACTCGTCAGCTCTCAAGGGACACGAGAACATCCACACCAGAGAGAAGCTCTACACCTGCGATCGCTGCGGGAAGACGTTTTTTAATGCTTCCAACCTGAAGAAACACCAGACCGTTCACACCAAGGAGAAACCGCATTCCTGTGAGCTGTGTGGAAAGAGCTTTTCACAGTTTGACAACTTGAAGGTGCACCAGAAAACACACGCTGGTGTGAGAGAGCACGTGTGCTTCCAGTGCCAGAAGACCTTCACTACGTCCAGCAATTTAAAACAACACCAGAGGACTCACTCCGGAGAGAGACCGTACGGCTGCGCCGCGTGCGGGAAGAGCTTCAATCAGTCGTCTGCTCTTCACAAACACACTAAACACTGTCGTCTTCAGGTCCAGCTCGTCACGCAATAAAGCTTCAAGCAGGGAAACATCATCCGGACGAGATGAGACCAAGAAACACTATCTGAGTGAATAATGAAGGAGTTTTAGTTTGTTACTGTACTTAAGTATATTTTAGAAGTATCCGGACTTTAGTTTTATTTTAGTAACTTTTACTGAAGGCTGTTTCTGTGCGAGTCAAAATAAAACTTCTGGGTGATAGATGATACGACAAACAAGATAATGTGCCTTGCTTTGATGACAGTAATAAAAACATGAACAAGTTTCTTCAAGTCCTGACTGGAAACAGTGCTGAATTAGTTCCTGCTTTGTCATGAGTACTGAAACTAAGGTCCGTCTTCAGAATCACATCGAGATTCTTGACCTGATTTTTAGTTGTTTGACCTCCAGACTCGAGGTATGCCTCCTTCTCATTGTCTGAGTCAGTGGGAGCATGTAGGGTTTAAACAGGAGCGGTGCGAGAACAGAGCCTTGTGGGACACCGCCTCTTAGACTCAGGATCTCTTATACTCTCTCCAAGACCTGAACCATCTGCGTCCCAGAAAACCCGACCCAGTCTTTCTAGAAGGTCATCAAGTGTCAAGCGGAGAGATCTAGCCGCATTTCAGAATAGGATTCATCATCTTTATGAGTGCTGTGAAAGGAGGTGTGATACTGGTCTGTAGTCAAGTTAAGCACACTTTTGAAAAGAGATGCAAGAAGTGTGCCTTTAGTTCAATAATGAATCTCCTCTGTTAATCGTGAACACATACATATATATCCCTGAGAAGGGTTTGCATGAAATTTCTCTTTGCTTGCTGTGTGATTCATATTTTTGGACGTGGCAGTAAACCATGAGTCTAGATGAGTGAAGAGAACGCAGTACATTAATTATTAGCTTGAACTGTGGCTGTTCTTTATTTCTATATCCTCTAGGGTTTAGTCTAAAACTAATGATTCTAAGAAATAAAGGGAAGTGAAAACGGATATGCATGTGTGTATCTGGCTTTGTTCTTTTAGATACGCTCTAGATTATATTTGACACATCAACTTTTAATTTTATGTAAGATTAACAGGAATCGTACCAATCAGTTTTAAACCGATTTAAAGGGCAACTTGAATATTAATATTGTCCTCAAAGACCTCATGAGAAAAAAGTGACATACCTTCAGAAAGACCAAATCAAAATACTCTTTTTTAAGTGAAGTAAAAGATAAAGGTCTTATGAGGGCTATAGATCATATCTGAGCGCATGCATGTTTTATAAATGATAATAAAGAAGAAATAAAGACTCCTGCTCCTCACCTATCCAGTGTACAGTGTTGGGTTCCTCAAGTTAAGATTGGAGCAACTCACTTTCTGAATGTGATCAAGAACATCAAAACTAGTAAAACCATTGACCGAAGGGCGGACATCATCACTGAGCTTCAGGTCAAGCCCTGAGTTAAAGCACACGTGTTATAATCGTGTTTAAATGATCTGCACTCAAACACGTGGTGGTTCTTCAACGGCATCTGCAGTTTTATTACAAAAAAATTCAGAAAATGTAGAAATTCAGACAAACACGTGAACGCAAGAGTGAGAACAGAAAGAGTGTGTGTGACGGAGCTGCAGAGTTATTACAGTTAGATCAGAAAACACAACCAGAAACCTCTAATTAAATTATTCAAATAATACACTCTTATGTTCTGCATTAACGGCTCATTTCTGACGCGTGTGACTCTACATCACCATTCATCATCATGTGCTGTCATAATAAAAGTCCTGCTGTCAT
>NC_056701.1:8161855-8164355 GCF_018831695.1 Puntigrus tetrazona | reverse complement strand
CACGCTGCCATAGGCTGGTCCTCAGAGTCAGAAGGAGGTCACACACCAGAAGCTCCACCCCCTGAGAGAGTCAGAGAAGGCTGTGGTCACACTAGACTTCTCGTTCCAGTGACTTCCATTCAGACCTGTGTGTGTGTGTGTGACCGTGTGTGTACCTTGTGCAGCCAGGTGTTGTTGTGTGACTGACACACACTGTAGTAGAGGTGAGCGCTGGAGCGCTGGCAGTGACCGAGGCAGCTGACCACTCCCTCTCCCTTCTGAGGACAAACACTCATCTGCACAGCCTTACAGAGCGCCAGCACGGCCTTCGGCAGCGGGTGACTGACACACACACACACACACACACACAGTGAGACGGAGTTCGGTGACTGAGCACACACACTCAGGCGGGGAACACTCACTCCAGTGTGTGCAGCGCTCTGGGCATCCGCTCCGCCTCGGCCAGCAGTGACCTCACTGACGCATCATCGCCCTGCAGCCAATGAACCGCAGCCTTCAGCACCGACGCCCACCAGCGGCACACGGGGTCCCTCGCTGCAGACACGAGAGAGAGAGAGAGAGTCGTCAGTGTGTGAGGACGCTTAAACACACAGCGCTGAGGCTCTAACACACACCTGGGGCTGAGCTCTGATTGGCCAGCGCGGGGAAGGGGGCGGGGTCTTCAGTACAGCTGTTCAACAGCTGCAGGAACTCCAAAACACCCGTGAACTCCCTGTGAGTGAGTGATGGCAACCGAATGAAGACACACACAAAGATAACGGACATAAATGATAATTAATTATTCTTTTTTCAAATAACTGCTTTCTATTTCAGTATGTTTAAATGTTTTATTTCTGTGAAGTGCAGCTTCTTTCAGCCTCATTACTCCAGTCTTACTGATCCTTCAGAAATCTTGAGTGACTTTTTCATGGTTCATTGATGAATAGAAAGATCAGCATTGATTTAAAAGACTCAAAATGATTAGGTTAGCACATTTTTTAGGGAAATAATCATTTTTTTAATGCTTTAAATTCAGAAGTGATTATAAAGACATTTATAATGTTTATATTTCAGGCAAATGCCGTTCTTCTGAACTTTCGATTCATGAAAAAAAAAAATTCTGTTTGCAAAATAATAATAAAAACTTTGTTTTGTACTCAGTAAAAGAGTATTTCTGAAGATCACGTGACACTGAAGACTGGAGCACTGACGCTGTGTTTAGTGTTTTTACCCAGCATCCTCGGCGTGCTTGCTGCTCTGCGGCTCGATCAGTGTGTGTACGGCTCTCTCCAGGAGCTTCTCACAGAAACAGCGGTGCAGCTGTGCGATGGGGTCCGCTGGAGACACACACACACACACACACACACAGAGACACACACACACACACACCACGTGTTAGTCCTGCAGCCGGACGCTCAGGCGGCCAGCTCTCCATCGATCGGTCTCACCTTCATCTCTCTGAGACGTGAAGATCTGCTCGCTGCTCTCTGGCCTCACGGACCAATCACAGCTCAGGAAGAACTGGCGGCCCAATGGCGTGAAGATCCAGCGCAGGCAGTCTGGGAGGAGCTTAGAGTCTGACTGACAGGCCAGAGCCTCGGCACAGCTCAGCAGGTAACCCTGACAACACACACCACAGAGATAAGAGAGAGAGTGTGTGTGTGTGTGATGCTCACAGGCTGATGTGAGTGTGTGTGTGTGTGTGTGTGTGTGTGAAGCTCACAGGCAGACAGGTGAGGTGTTTCCCCAGTGCAGATCTCAGACTGATGGCTGCCGTCACAAAGATCTGGATCCTCTGAGGAACCGGCATCTTCCCCTCCGCGCTCTCGCTCAGATTAACAGCACTCAGAGACACACACACACCCCAGAGCGGCCGCTCATCCAGCTTACCTGAAACACACACACATTTTAAAACTCTCACTACAGCACACACACACTCTTATATTGTGACACTTACTATAACACACACACACACACACACACCCTGTGAGCTGCAGCTGGTTGAGCTGGTGGTACACCAGTGCTGCGTCTCTCGAGCTGGTCTGTGACTCCTCCCCCTCGTGTCTTCCTCCAACCAGACGCACCAGCCAGCCCAGAGGGGTGGGTTTCCGCAGGCAGTAGCGAATCAGGTTCCAGGAGAGCGAGCAGATGATGTCGAGGGTGGAGGAGGGCAGCACTCTGCTCAAGACGGACAGACAGGTGTGTAGACTGACCGCAGCCTCCGCGTAATCACCCTGAGACACACACACACACACACACACACACACACACGATCAGTACAGTGTGTGTGACAGAGAGTGTGTTACAGGGCATGTCTGAGTTACAGTGTGTGTGTGGGTTATAGTGTTTATGCGTGTGTTATATAGTGTGTGTGTTTTACCCGGTAGAGCTGCAGCTCTGCTTGTTTCCGATGTCTCCAGAATCTGACTGAGGTGGGCGAGTGAAGGGGCGTGACCGGCTCCCACAGGTACAGCACTCGGACACACCCCCAGACCACGCCCACTCCGCTAAGGACCCACAC
>NC_056701.1:8071855-8156855 GCF_018831695.1 Puntigrus tetrazona | reverse complement strand
ACTTCACCTCCAGACCTCAGGAAAACACATCTTAAACATGATTCAGGCGTATTCAGTTTCACATCTGATCTCAATTCACACATCTTTTGTTTCAATGGCACACTTGCAGAAGCGTGATTATAGTGATATATTAAACATGCATCCTCCATCCAAACTAGAGATTATTACAGATTAATAACTGTGTGAAGTATACTGATGAGAACAACGCTTGCACCAGTAACAGTGATATTATAAATGATATTAGCACTAAAACACGAGTAACCATAGCAACAGCAATAACAGCACGACTACTAAACACTCAATAACAGCCAGTTAGGACTTTTCATAAACATGCCTTTAATAAATGACTGGTGAGCATCTCAAGACAAGACAAAGGCGCTGAGATGTTTAACGATCAATCAAGTTTCTTTCACTGAAAACGAGTCTAGACTGGGGCCAGCACTACTAGTTACACCAACAACACTAATAAAACCACTAACTAGAACAATAACACCAACACAAACAACACGACTGAAACACTAATAAGGGAGCTTGGAAAAACTGCACTGGCTTCCTGTTTTAGTATTGATTATAAAAATAACACGCTCACTTATAAGGTCCTGAATAATTAGACTTTTAAATAGTCTCTTTAAAAAATGACTATTTTAGGTTAGCTTTCATATTTCCTCATGTGACTACTGATATGAATCTGATAGTTTTTATTGCTGTATCTTTTTGCTTTATTATTTTTGTATATGTACATAAATCTCTTTGACGCAACTTTTAAAGGCGCCACATAAAATGAAGTATTATTATTATTATTATAACAAAAACACTAACAATAAAACCAATAGCAACACAAATAACACTACTAAAAACAACAGCATCATTAGTAATATCAATAAAAGCCACAATAACACACACGAACAACAAAAAACACCGCTGCATCACTCCACCCGGCGTTAGTTATCACGACACATCCCTACATTCATTACAGCAGTGATGTTCAAACGGACACACTTATGATTTATGATTATTAATACGATTAATGAAGTCATCACAAACACACGCTAGGAGTGTGTGATATAACACACACACACACACACACACACACACACAGAGCGAGCTGAAGCTGATTACTGAAGTCATTATGAGTATATAGAGTATTATTATGAGTTCTAAGGACAGCACACAATAACTCAGTGCTCTTATCATAAACACTCAGGCTGTATATCGTGCTGTTCATGTGTTTACGAGCATCCTCCTCCTCCTCATCCTCCTCTTCTTCGCCGCTCACCATCGATGTCTCCCAGCGTGAACTCGTCGCCCAGCTCGGACAGGCTCGGGTCCATGCTCTCCATGAACTCGGCGGCGTCCATCGCGTGTCTCCGTCGCGCTGCTCGGAATCACGGGCTCGGTTGGCTCGCTTCGCTCGCTTCCCGTGTCGCTCGAGCGCTCACCGACCGAACGCCGCCATCTTGCGCTCCGGCATTGACGTCATTCGCAAACAGCGCTCGGCCGGGACGCGCGCCTCTGATTGGGCCGCGCTTCTCGACGGCCGTCGTAAGATCGGGCGCTGTCGACCAATCAGAGCGCTCGCTCGAGCGTGGCCTGATAGTACGTCGATGAGCAGAGGCGCTTCGCTCGTTTGCATGTGACCCGCCCCTCGGACTAAACCCCGCCCAGAGCGCTCCGAGTGAATGGAGACGGCTAATGAATATTTAATGAGCGGCTGGAGAGCGGCCTGATGTAAACATTAGTGAAGAGCGTCTTTGTTGAAGTTACATCATCTTCATCTTCATCTTCACACGCTGAGGTCACACGTGTGGCTTCAGCCTTCATGTATATTCCTACCAAGTTTGTATTGCTATGCTATCAAGCTGACATTTAGTTTTGTCATCAGTTGTGAAATTAGGAAAGGTTATCAAACAACTAGTTCCTGTTTTAAGCGTGCTGTTCCCTGCATTCCTATATTTTCTTGATCATATGATTAATCATAAAACATAATGTCAAATTGATAACATATAATGCAAACAAAAAAGCTCTTAACAGGACATTTGAAAGGTCATTTTATTATTATATTAGTAATAGATTACCTATTTTATAAGAATGTATACTACAACTTAGAGCTGTTTTCTATATTATAACCCACAGCAATATTAAATGAAGCCTTTTTAAAATAAATTATAATATTACAATGTGCTTCCCTTGAAAATACATCAAAATTTTTCTAAGACAAAGTGTGTAAAAAACAGAAAAGCAGATGATTCTTGAGCGTTGCTTGAGTTTCTCAGAGTAAAATAAACTATTTATGTTGCATTTATTACTTATTATAATTATCTACTGTATTAAAATACATTTAAATGTGTACTTTAAGTTGTGAAATATAACTAACATTCTGTAATGAAAAAAAGTGTTTCCTTTGCAGTTAAACACTCTTATGTCTTGGACTGATGAAGGTCTAGATGCTTCACGCTGAAGAGCTGCGTCACGAATCAAAACAAGTCTGAGATAATTCATGTTTATTTCTGTTCAACAGCTTCAGAAAACAAACACACAGTGTTCAGAGAATCTCACGTGTTCTGAGTGTTTGAACAGATCTGATCTCACCAGACCAGCACACACACACACACACACACACACACACACACACACACACACACACACACACACACACACACACACACACACACACACACACACACACACACACACACACACACACACACACACCTCACACACACACACACACTCACACACACACACACACACACACACTCACACACACACACACTCACACACACACACACACACACACACACACACTCACACACACACACACAGACACACACACACACAGACACACACACACACACACACACACACACACACACACACACACACACACACACTCACACACACACACACACACACACACACACACACACACACACACACACACACACACACACACACACACACACACACTCACACACACACACACACACACACACACACACACACACACACACACACACACACACACACACACACACTCACACACACACACACACACACACTCACACACACACACACACACACACACACACACACACTCACACACACACACACTCACACACACACACACACACACACACACACACTCACACACACACACACACACACACACACACACACACACACACACACACACACACACACACACACACACTCACACACACTCACACACACACACACACACACACACACACACACTCTGCTTAAACAGGTTAGTTTTAAGAGCACTATAAATTTGTTCAACCATAAATAAGTTTCGTAACTGGATGCAGTTGTGCAGGTTTCTATTAACAAGTTAAAACTAGTAAAAAACTGATCAGATCATGTTTATGTTTAATAATAAATCTGAACTAAATGAGACGTCTGCAGTGAAGAATAGAGCTCTGTATAATTTCCCACAATGCAGCTCAGTCGTGACGCCGCTCACTTGTTCCAGTGGATCTCGTAGGAGTTGCGTTCGGTGTAGTTGTTCTCGAAGCGGACCGAACTTTCTCCTTCACCACTCGGATCACCAGTCCTCCGGCCAGCGCGATTCCGCCGCCGCTCTTCCGATCTCGCCGACGGCGCTCAGGATGCGTGCGGTTGTTCCGATGCCTGCGGCCACAGGCTGCACTGCTGCACTTCCAGCCGCAACCAGCGCATTTGATGCGGCCGTCTCACCGGCACTCACAGCTCCTCCCTGTAGCACCGCGCCCCAACACAGACCCCGCCCCAACGGCTCCACCCACGCCCGCAGCCACGCCCACCGCTGCAACACCGACCACGCCCACCTGCTGCATTGCTTCCAGCGCAGCCTCTCTGGTTCGGCGGCCTCAGCGCCGCTTAGCGCTCCACCGATCCCCTAAAACGCCGCCCGTCGCGCGCTCCCAGAGCCATCGCGCTCTTTCGGTTGCGCGGCTACGATTCACGCTTCCGCCGCCCGATCCACGGCCATCATGCCGAGGCTCCGCGCGGCCGCCAGGGGAGCTGCGGCCCCAAAAACGGCCCCCACCGCCATCCCGGTGGCTCCCGCCGCGACTAGCGCTTTGACGCGCTCCAGAACCTTCCCAGAGAGCGCGACTTCTGATCGGACGCGACCGAGTGCGGATCGTAGGGCCTGGCGTCTGCTGCGACCGAGGCGCCGCTGTTCATCACGTATTACGTCATCGGCGCGCAGGAACACGCTGTTGGTGTAACAAGCTCCGCCCATGCCGTCCACCATCGTTAGCAGCGTGTTGACTTGCGTGCGGTTCTCTGGCGCTCGGTTGTTGAAGACGCAGTATCGCCCGCCGCAGTCACGCAGAAGCACCTTCAGTCGCTCCGGAGCTGACTCGAAGAAACCCTGGACGCCGCCGTCCTCCAGCTCGTCTCCGCGCGTGAACAGCACCACCGTGTGGCGGAGCGCCGCCTCGCCGAACACCCGCAGCATTTGTGCGACGACCCGATCTTCGTCTGCCGTGAAGCGGCCGAGCGGGACGACGAGCAGGAAGGCGTGCGGACCCGGAGCCGTCAGCGCTACGCATTTAGCGATCTCTGCGTGAACGTGAGTCGCGTCGAAGCGAGTGTCGCCGAATCCCGGCATGTCCACGACGAGAACGCTCTTCAGCGCCGACTCTTCGTCTGCTCGGCCGCATTCGCACACGTGAGTCACCGAACTTGCCCTCAGCGCAGACAGGAAGTGACGTCGTCCGAGGATGGTGTTTCCTGTGGCGCTCTTGCCCGAGCCCGTGCGGCCAATCAGAACGAGTCTCAGCTCTGCTCTGTCGCTCCCTCCTCCTCCTCCTCTTCCTCTCCACTCCACGGATCTAGAATCACAAACATCCAGTCATTTAGTGACGCAATCAACATAAACAAAAGAACAATGTTATACAAGAGCTACAACGATTCTCAGCTAGCTTACAGTACTTAACCTAGCAAGGGCTTTTTAATTATATGATAAGTAAAAGAGTTATATTCATCTTTATCTTTATTTTAACGTCAAAAATACAGTAAACTTGTCTGGGGTCTAAAATTCAGTTTTAAAGTTACATACATATATATATTTTTTAATGTTGCACTTTAAAGGGACTATTAAAATACAAAAGTACAACACACACGAACTATAAATAAAAATTAATAAAAATAAAAACACACAAAAATTAAAATTTAATTATATATATTTTTACTATTGTCAACAAAAAGTACAAAATCTTCATTTCATATTTAGCAAAAATTTAAAAACACTGTTATTGTGGTGTATATTTATGTTATTTGAAATGTTTTACAACATTACTATAATTATATTATTATATAACATTGTATTGTATGTATAAACTAAAAATTAGTATTAATTGTACTAATAAGTCATATCTTAATATATAAATGGTTGCATTGTCAGTGGGGCTACTGTAATAGTATAACAAAAAAATTATATATTTTTAAAACAATGTTATTTTTCTCAACTTGACTGACAAGCTGCACTTCTATAATCTTATCATAAAATTGATAATAAACATAATTTGATAAAACTCATAACGAACAGAATCAGACTGAAAAACATGTCAAAACATACAATATATCTTTAAATAATAATATTATAAAAAATAATATCACAAACCAGCCTCTCAACAGAACATGGGGCTTGAAACGAGATTTTTTGTACATTTATATATAAATAGTACATGATTATTTATTTTCACACGGAAATAATAGAATTTAAATGTGAAACGAGTGTATGATGTAAAGACAAGCATAAAGTACAACCCTTAAAAACACCTTATATATAATAATATGTTATTCGCGAACTTTCGTGTGTATTGTATATTGTTTTCTGTCTAACAGCCGATGAAATCTTCTTTAGATGTCTTTCCATCGCTTTATGGCTCACAGCTCCGTCCAGGAGCATTTAGTGGAGGAATATTTTCTTTCATGTAATATTTCATAACCCGGAGCTCACGTGATCAGGACGAGGTCTCGTGAGATGAACACACCTGAAGAAGATCTTCCAGACATGAGTCTGCTGTCTGATCCAGACCACTCTCCTCGACTTAAGCTGCTTTTGTTGACGTTCATCAGACCCGTCTCGCGCTGAGCGGAAGCGGAAGATCAAACGTCAGATCCTGCTTCCGGTCGACGGTCGGAATTACGTGATCAGAAAAAAGAGTTCACCTCATCGTTATCTTTATTTAAACCTGTCCGGCGTCTAAGAAAGCGGAAGAAAGAGATTTAAAACTCATTTAAAAGTTACAAAAACATGGTGTAAATCATCTTCTATATGTGCACTTAGTGTAATTTTACCTTCCATCGCTAAAACATGCTATTTTCACAGCCTCTATCAAGATTTACACTTAATACAAAAAGCTGCCGGTAAAAAAATAAATATCCATTAAGAAATCCAATCGTTGATGTTATTGATCTCTGTTTTATTGAAGTGCTTCTGCTTTTGAATCACTTGTGGATTCAGTGATTCATGATTCAGTGAGTCGATCTGTTTCTGACGTTCATTCATGTTCCTTTGCTTCTATAATAAGAGGAAGAGATGATCGGTTCACTTCATCTCCTGTCAAAGAGCAGCACACATTTACTGTCTGAAGAAACTGACTAGAGATGAAGAGGACAATAATGACCGGGATTAAGGAGTCTAAAAGCATCACTTGTTGAAAATGAGCCTCATTGAATCCAGATTTATATTTTACAAAGATTCATAGACTTTATCATAAAAATCAAACCAAAGAGCACACATCAGTGAGGTGTTTCTAGCCGAAGGAGTGTCTCATCATCACATTTAATCCCATTAAACCTGTTTTATTAAGCCGTTAATCATGAATGTTTGTAGAGTTAAAGAATTTGATGAACGAGTCGTCTGACGGATTTCAGGAGAAGTATATGTAACCCCTGTAAGGGTTGTTAAAATTTAGTTAATAGAACCCTATTTTTGTTTATAAGCATATTTTTAAATGTGTATTATGAAGCCTGTAAAAGTTTTTATTGTAAGTACATGTCCCTTTAAGATCTTGGACGAAACGCTAAGGATCGGTTGAGATGTACTACTACGCAAAAACGTGGTTTTCAACAGCATGTTTGGTTGATTGCCGTTGATTGGAGGTTAATTAGTTAATGCCCGCCTTCTTTATAGGTATAGTCATACTTGATTGGTTTGGGGAGGGGATATAAAAGAAACCAGAGAAAGAGAACGAACAGAAAAAGAGGAGCGAGTGAGAGAAACAGGTAGATTCTAATCGACATCTATCGATTTATTATTTAATCTAGTTAACTTTAAAAACTCTCGTAGAAGCGTTTGAGTTTGGTTGAAGTGTTATATTTTGTTTGATTTATTTATTTTTCCATTTATTCGTTTACCCGTGGACAACGAGTAATAGTTAAGCGGTTTCAGTCTGAACACGCTGTGTGCGGTTCGGACGGATTGACTGGGGTAGAAAAATAGTACTGTGGTCAGTATCCCGCGTGGAAGGAAGAGGAGATCAGATAGACCCGTTGAGCCACCGGACGCGCCACACAGGTCCTCTGACCACGAGGGACGAGAAGAAAAAAAACCGGATAGCGCACCCAGCCACCGGGAGCGTTGGGTGTTCCTCCGGCCGCGAGGGACGAACGACGGTTGGAGAGACTGTCGGGCTTCGTGACGAACGAGGACGGACTATAGGTACTGTTGTGTTTTTTTCAGCTCGCTGGAGAGTGAAGCGGCCAATAGTGTTTTAAGGCCTCTCGCACCCAAGCCACGAATCAGGCCTGCATCGGGAGTGGGTATGAGTGTGGTTATGGTGTGAGTGGGCCCACAGTTTATATGGTGTTTGTTGTAGTAAGTGTGAAACGTTAATGTTACTGTTATCATACTACTCGTGTTATGTAGATATTTTGATATCCTCCTGCTAACACGCATATTTCTATATTGTTTTTTTGTTTTATAAATAAAAACTCATTTTTTGCATACTGAGTATTAGATTACTCATTTGGGAACTTTAATCTCTCTAAAAGTGGTATCATAGGTGAGGCTGAAAATATATAGTCGAGAGACAACCTATAAAAGAACCCGGTGCTCCACCCTATAGATCTTAGGTAAGGACACATCTAAGAGGGCAGGGGCGCTACACAAATTGAGGGCTCAAATCGGGATTCATCTTCCCCTCCTGGTACCATACAGAAGAGAGAAGGAAACAAGTGCTTTTACCCTTTTTTTTGGTGCTTTTAACTGCGCCTTGTTGAGCCATGTCTCGCCAAAGTAACCCCTGTCTTCAAAGTGATCTTGCTGACTGGTGTAATGAGACTGGGATTGACCTCGCACACGCATTGCTGCTAACAAGTGTACCCCAAGCGACAGAGACATCACACATTGAAGAAGTTCCGAGAACGATCACGATTTTGTGGATTCTATCGGTGATTCATTAAAGGGTACTCCACAGTAGTAAGACCTTTGACTGAACTCACTAAAGGCTACCCCTGTAAAAGGACAGGGCAAGAAGGATGGAAAGAAATATTACAAAGAGACTGACCCATTTGGGGAACGATGGGACAACGCCTGTGGCTGAAGCCTTTAAAACAATCATACATTGTCTAACCCATGTGCCAGTACTTGCCTTCGCTCATGCTTCTAAGCCATATGTACTTCACGCTGATGCAAGTCTGAGAGGTCTCAGTGCTGTGTTGAATCAGGAGCATCCTGAGGGTCTTCGACCAGTCGCATTTGCTAGCCTAAAGTTGAGTACTTCAGAGCAGCATTACCCCATACACCAGTTAGAATTCCTAGCCTTGAAATGGGCGGTTGTCGACAAGTTTCACGACCATTTGTATGGAGCTCAATTTGTTGTGAGAACAGATAACAATCCTCTCACCTATGTACTGACCAGTGCAAAGTTGAATGCAACAGGACATCGATGGTTAGCTGCCCTAGCCACATAACTTTAGTCTGCAGTACAAGCCCGGAAAACATAACATTGATGCGGATGTACTATCTAGATATCCTACCAATCATGCTGAGTTTGCCTCTTGGACTGAAATTCCACAGTCTGGAGTTAAAGCAATATGCCAGTTGGCCAGCTCCACTGAGAGTGAATCTGCTCGACTGGTGGACCATCTAGGAATTTCGCCGGATAGCATACCTCCTGTTTACTCTTGCCCAATTTCCTGGCAACGTGTCACCTGGAGCAGTTTACCCTTGAAGATCTGAAGGGGTCTCAAGATCAAGACCCAGTTATCGGGGTGGTGAAACAGGACATTAAAGCGGGAAGAGTGCTTACCCTTCCGGGGAGCTCTGATCCACTGCTTACACTCCTACAACGTCAGGGCCCAAAACTGGACATTAGAAATCAGCTACTTTACCGAGTATCCAAAAGCCACCATGGAAAAGAAAGAGTTCAGCTGGTTCTGCCTGCCAAATGTCATCGGACTGTCCTGCAATCTCTACATGATGAATCAGGTCACCTTGGCGTAGAGCGGACAACGGAGCTAATAAGAGATTGATTTTACTGGCCCCGTATGGCCCTTGACATTGAGCAGTACATAAAAAATTGTGGTGCTTGTATTACCAGGAAGACCTTACCTCAGAAGTCTGCTCCCCTCAGCCACATTACCAGTAAGGGTCCGTTAGACTTGGTATGCATCGACTTCTTGTCACTGGAGCCAGACACCAAGGGTATTGCCAATGTCCTAGTAATAACTGACCATTTCACTTGCTACGCACGGGCGTTCCCTACCAAAGACCAGCGAGCAGTTACCGTGGCCAAAGTCCTTGTGGAAAAACTCTTTGTACACTACGGACTGCCGTCTCGCATTCATTCTGATCAGGGACGAGATTTTGAATGCCGGCTGATAAGAGAACTCCTAGGAATGCTGGGAATCCGAAAATCAAGGACCACCCCTATCACCCCCAAGGTGCTCCACCTATAGATCTTAGGTAAGGACACATCTAAGAGGGCAGGGGCGCTACATATACTCACATACTGTTTAGTGTATTAGTTATAAGAAGACCGGATATGATTAGATATGATATGATTTTAACACTATGTATGATGTTTGGCTCCTGTCTGCTGAGAGGTTGTTTTGTTTGTAGCTCCGTGTAGCTTCGCTTTTCAATTTATCTCCTCTTCTCTAGCGATCAAATATAATTTAACTGTCTACATACCGTTGATACTATTATATTAATCTAACTAATTAGACTGCTGTTAGTTCGTTAATCTAAAACTCGGCGGTGAGTTAGTACTCGTTAGCCGATTCACTTTCGCTCCCACCAGCGTTTTTCGCGCCTATTGTTGACTTATTTCCGCTCCTGTTCATTTGTTCCTCGCGCTCGTTCGCTCCATTTTCACAGGCTCATCAAAACAAGAGTGGTAAGTGAATCCTTACGGTGAGTAAATGGCTTCTCCTGCATCGTCACTTGCACCGTCTGTCACATGTATAGTTTATCCTTCTCTGTTAGCGATCAGGGATTCACGTGTGATAAATGCAGGAAATAGCTAGGCTGACAGAGAAGGTTTTAGAATTAGAGACACGCATCCAAACTTTAATTGAGGACAGTAAGAATGCGAGGGCTGTAGATACTGCTTTGGATGCGACTAGTACAGTGAATCACGTACATTGTTCGGTTCCAGCTTCAGAGCCCCTGCAGCAGGTATCTGGGTGACCGTGAGGCGGGCTAGTCGCGGGTCAAAACACCGCTCATCCATTCCGATCAGAACATCAAACAGGTTCTCCCCCACTCAGTGACACACCCACTGAGAAACCTGATCAAAGTGCTAGCTGCCTCACGTCACAGAAGGCAGTTAATTCTAAGCATATAGAGACTCTTTCACCTAGATATCACACTATAGAGACTGTGTCTGTTCCTGAATTAGAATATGCAGAGAACATCCAAACCAACAAATGTCCAACAAACTAAAACTACCTATAATTCAAATAAGCAAACGATAAAACTTGACTCGCTGAATATTAGATCACTTTTCACAAAAGCACTTTATGTATATGATTTGATCAATGATCAGAAGCTAGATTTGCTTTGTTTGACAGAAACCTGGCTAAAACCAGATGATTATATTACTCTAAATGAATCTGCCCCCAAAAATTATTTCTATAAAAATGAGCCACGTTTAAAAGGTAGAGGGGAGGTGTTGCTACAATTTATAACAATATTCTTAGTACTTCTCAAAGGGCAGGCTTTAAGTATAACTCATTTGAAGTTTTGGTGCTGCATATATAACATTATCTACAGAATCATGTGCTAGTGATAAATCTTCTGTCATGTTTGTACTGGCTACTGTATACAGGCCACCAGGGCACAGCACAGATTTCATTAAAGAATTTGCTGATTTTCTAACTGAGTTAGTACTGGCATGCAGATAAAGTCTTAATTGTTGGCGATTTTAATATCCATGTTGATAATGAAAAAGACTCATTAGGATCAGCTTTCTTAGACATTTTAAACTCCATTGGGGTTAGACAACACGTCTCTGGACCTACTCATTGTAGAAATCATACTCTAGATCTAATACTGTCACATGGAATAGATGTTAAAATGGTTGAAGTACTGCAGCAAAGTGATGACATTTCAGATCACTATCTAGTCTTATGTGAACTCTGTATAGTTAAACCTGTAAACTCTGCACTTTATTACAAGTATGGTAGAACCATCACTTCCACCACAAAAGAACGCTTTCTAAATAACCTTCCTGACTTATCTCAATTCCTTAGTTCATCCAATACGACGCAAAAACTTGATGATATAACAGAAATTATGCACTCTCTTTTTCTAGCACTTTAGATACAGTTGCTCCTTTGCACTTAAAAAGATAAAAGAAAACAATCTGACTCCATGGTATAATGACATCACACGCACCCTAAAGAGAGCAGCCCGGAAAATGGAGCGCAGGTGGAGAAAAACTAAATTAGAAGTATTTCGTATTGCCTGGCGGGAGAGTATGCTGTCATACAGAAAAGCATTAAAAATTGCAAGATCTGATTATTTTTCATCCCTTTTAGAAGAAAACAAACACAACCCCAGTATTTATTCAGTACAGTGACTAAATTAACAAAAAATAAACGTCAACAGGTGCTAATATTCCCAAGAGTATAGCTGCAATGAGTTCATGAATTTCTTTACTTCTAAGATTGATACCATCAGAGATAAAATTGTAACAATGCAGCCGTCAACTACAGTTTCACATCAGATAGTGAGCTTTAGATCCCCTGAGGAAAAATTACACTCTTTCTCTATTATAGGAGAAGAAGACTTGTACAAACTTCTTAAATCATCTAAACCAGCAACATGTATGTTAGACCCTGTTCCATCTAAACTATTAAAAGATTTGCTTCCAGAAGTCATAGATCCTATTTTGAACATTATTAATTCATCATTGTCATTAGGACATGTTCCCAAAACCTTCAAACTGGCTGTAGTTAAACCTCTTATTAAGAAACCACATCTTGATCCCAAAGACTTAGTAAATTACAGACCAATCTCTAATCTCCCTTTTCTGTCAAAGATACTAGAAAAGGTAGTATCCTCACAACTGCATTCCTTTTTAGAAAAAAATGGTGTCTGTGAGGATTTCCAATCAGGTTTTAGACCGTACCATAGTACTGAGACTGCTCTCATTAGAGTTACTAATGACCTGCTTCTATCATCGGATTGTGGTTTTATCTCGTTATTAGTGCTATTAGATCTTAGCGCAGCATTCAATACTATCGATCACAACATTCTCTTGGATAGACTAGAAAACTATGTTGGCATTAGAGGAAGAGCCTTAGCATGGTTTAAATCATATCTATCTGACCGCTATCAGTTAGTAGCAATAAATGAGGAGGTATCATATCGCTAAAAAGTGAAATATGGAGTTCCTCAAGGCTCAGTGCTAGGACCGTTACTTTTCAACCTGTACATGTTACCTCTGGGAGATATTATCAGGAGTCATGGTGTTAGCTTTCACTGCTATGCTGATGATACTCAGCTCTATATTTCAGCACAGCCTGGTGATACACACCAAATTGAGAATCTAACAGAATGCATAGTCGATATAAAAAGCTGGATGATGAGTAACTTCTTAATGCTAAATTCTGACAAAACAGAGGTGCTAATAATTGGATCTAAAACCCCACATATAATAATCTAGAACACAGCCTATCACTTGATGGCTGCTCTGTTAATTCTTCATCATCAGTTAGGAACCTAGGTGTGCTGTTTGACCGCAATCTTTCCTTTTGAAAATCATGTTTCTAGCATCTGTAAAACTGCGTTTTTCCATCTTAAAAATATATCTAAATTACGACCTATGCTTTCAACCTCTAATGCAGAAATATTAATTCATGCGTTTATGACCTCGAGGTTAGATTATTGTAATGCTTTATTGGGTGGTTGTTCTGCACGCTTAATAAACAAACTTCAGCTAGTCCAAAACACAGCAGCCAGAGTCCTTACTAGAACTAGGAAGTATGATCATATTAGCCCGGTTCTGTCAACACTGCACTGGCTCCTATCAAACATCAGATAGATTTTAAAATCTTATTAATTACCTATAAAGCCCTGAATGGTTTATCTCCTCAATACTTGAGCGAGCTCTTATCACATTATAGTCCTGCACGTCCGCTGCGTTCTCAAAACTCTGGCCATTTGATAATACCTAGAATATCAAAATCAACTGCAGGGCGGCAGATCCTTTTCCTATCTAGCACCTAAACTCTGGAACAATCTCCTAACTCTGTTCGGGAAGCAGACACACTCTGCCAGTTTAAATCTAGATTAAAGACACATCTTTTTAACTTAGCCTACACATAACACACCAACACACTTTTATTATTCAAATCCGTTAAAGGATTTTTAGGCTGCATTACTTAGATTTGCTGGAACCGGGAACACTACTCCTACAATACGATGTACTTGTGACATCATCGTAAAAAATGGCATCTACGCTAATATTAGTCCTGTCTCTTTCTCAATCTGTTTTCACAGTTTGTATCCAGACTAGATGGTGGATCAGCACACAGATCATGTTTATCAGTGACCAGAAAACCTAGATGCGCCCCGTGGACAGATCACCAGATCCTGATGCACACACACACACACACACACACACACAAAGTCATTTACACTATCTGACACAGTTGCGTTTAAAATTGAACAGGAAGTTGAGTGCTGGCCGTCCGGTCCGAGGAGAACTGGTCTCAACTGAGTCTGGTTTCTCCCCAGGTTTTTCTTCTTCATTCTGTATGGATGGGGTTCTGGTTCCTCTGTCTTCTTTGTTGGGGACACTTAACTTCTAGAGATTTATCATTGAATTGATTCCAGAGACTGTCTCTGCATTTAATAACAAAATGTTCACTCTCTTCATTATACATCCCTGACATTGTATTCTTCTGCTTTGATACAACCTGTGTTGATAAAAGAACTATATAAATAAAAATGATTGATTGATTGATTGATTGACTATGTGTGAGTCTGGAGCATGAAGCAGTCATGAGCAGCATTTATTTAATTCATCATTAGGAGGTGTTCCTAAACCTTCAAGCTGTAGTTAAACCACATCTTGATCCCAAAGACTTAGTAAACTACAGAGCAGTCTCTAACCTCCCTTTCCTGTCAGATACACTAGAAAAGGTAGAACTGTATTCATTCTTCTTCTTCTTCTTCTTTTCTTCCGCTTATCCGGGGCCGGGTCGCGGGGCAACAGTCTAAGCAGGGATGCCCAGACTTCCTCTCCCCAGACACTTCCTCCAGCTCTTCCGGGGGACACCGAGCGCTCCCAGGCCAGCCGAGAGACATAGTCTCTCCAGCGTGTCCTAGGTCTTCCCGGGGCCTCTTCCCGGTGGGACATGCCCGAACACCTCCCTTGGGAGGCGTCCGGGAGGCATCCGAACAGATGCCCGAGCCACCTCAGCTGGCCTCTCTCGATGTGGAGGAGCAGCGGGTCTACTCCGAGCTCCTCCCGAGTGACTGAACTCCTCACCCTATCTCTAAGGGAGCGCCCAGCCACCCTACGAAGGAAACTCATTTCGACCGCTTGTATCCGGGATCTCATTCTTTCGGTCATGACCCAAAGCTCATGACCATAGGTGAGAGTAGGAACGAAGATCGACCGGTAAATCGAGAGCTTCGCCTTGCGGCTCAGCTCTTTTTTCACCATGACAGACCAGTACAGCGACTGCATTACTGCAGAAGCTGCACCGATCCGCCTGTCAATCTCTCGTTCCATCCTTCCCTCACTCGTGAACGAGACCCCAAGATACTTAAACTCCTCCACCTGGGGCAGGAGCTCCCCACCAACCTGAAGGGGGCAAGCCACCCTTGTCCGACTGAGGACCAAGGCCTCAGACTTGGAGGTGCTGATTTTCATCCCTGCCGCTTCACACTCAGCTGCAAACCGCCCCAGCACACACTGTAGGTCTTGGCCAGATGCAGCCAACAGAACAACATCATCAGCAAAAAGCAGAGAAGCTATCCTGTGGTCACCAAACCAGACCCCTCCGGCCCCCGACTGCGCCTAGAAATCCTGTCCATAAAAATAATGAACAGGACCGGTGACAAAGGGCAGCCCTGTCGAGTCCAACATGCACTGGAAACAAGTCTGACTTAATGCCGGCAATGCGAACCAAGCTCCTGCTCTGATCATACAGGATCGGACAGCCCTTAGCAAAGGGCCCCTTACCCCATATTCCCAGAGCACCCCCACAGGACACCACGAGGAACCCGGTCGAATGCCTTCTCCAAATCCACAAAACACATGTAGACTGGTTGGGCAAACTCCCAGGAACCCTCCAGCATCCTGGAGAGGGT
This sequence comes from Puntigrus tetrazona, assembly GCF_018831695.1. NCBI lineage: Eukaryota > Metazoa > Chordata > Actinopteri > Cypriniformes > Cyprinidae > Puntigrus > Puntigrus tetrazona. The sequence continues at coordinate 8,141,065 of NC_056701.1, read as the reverse complement.
ATAGAGCTGGTCCAGTGTTCCACGTCCAGGGCGAAACCCGCATTGTTCCTCTTGAAGCCGAGGTTCAACTATCGGGCGGATTCTCCTCTCAGTACCCTGGCATAGACTTTCCCAGGAGGCTGAGAAGTGTGATCCCCTATGGTTGGAGCACACCCTCCGGTCCCCTTCTTGAAAAGAGGAACCACCACCCCGCCTGCCAGTCCAGAGGCACTTTCCCGCGTCCACGCGATGCTGCAGAGGCGTGTCAGCCAAGACAGCCCCACAACATCCAGAGACCTGAGGTATTCCGGGCGGATCTCGTCCACCCCTGGTGCCTTGCCACAGAGGAGCTTCTCAACCACCTCAGTGACCTCAGCTAGGGTAATGGTCGAGTCCCCCCCCGGATCCCCGGCCTCTGCTCCTCAGTGGAAGACGTGTTGACGGGATTGAGGAGGTCCTCAAAGTATTCCTTCCACCGCCCCCCCACAATATCCCCAGTCGAGGTTAGCAGGTTCCCATCAGCACTATATACGGTGTTGGCAGGGCACTGCTTTCCCTTTCTGAGGCGTCGGACGGTTTGCCAGAACCTCTTTGAGGCCGTTCGATAGTCATTTTCCATGGCCTCCCCGAACTCCTCCCAGACCCGAGTTTTTGCCTGCACAACCACCCGGGCAGCAGTCCGCTTGGCCCACCGGTACCTGTCAGCTGCTTCAGGGGTCCCTCGGGCCAACCATGCCCGATAGGACTCCTTCTTCAACAGCTTGACGGCATCCCTTACTTCGGTGTCCACCATCGGGTTCGGGGTTGCCGCCACGACACGCACCGGAGACTTTACGGCCACAGCTCGGACGGCTGCGTCGACCAAAGAGGTAGAGAACATAGTCCATTCGGACTCAATGTCTCCAGCCTCCCTCGGGATCCGGTCAAAGTTCTGCCGGAGGCGGGAGTTGAAGATCTCCCTGACAGGGGTCTCTGCCAAACGTTCCCAACAGACCCTCACGGTACGTTTGGGCCTGCCAAGTCTGTCCGGCCTCCTCCCCCGCCAACGGATCCAACTCACCACCAGGTGGTGATCAGTTGACAGCTCCGCCCCTCTCTTCACCCGAGTGTCCAAGACATGCGGCCGGAGATCAGATGATACAACCACAAAGTCGATCATCGACCTCCGCCCTAGGGTGTCCTGATGCCAGGTGTACTGGTGGACACCCTTATGCTTGAACATGGTGTTCGTTATGGACAGACCGTGCCTAGCACAGAATTCCAACAACAGAACACCACTCAGGTTTAGATCGGGGGGGCCGTTCCTCCCAATCACGCCCCTCCAGGTGTCACTAGCATCACCAACGTGAGCGTTGAAGTCCCCCAGCAGGACGATAGAGTCCCCGGTTGGAGCACTTTCCAGCACCCCTCCCAAGGACTCCAAGAAGGCGGGTACTCTACACTGCCATTCGGCCCGTAGGCACAAATGACAGTGAGAGTCCTCCCCAACCCGAAGTCGCAGGGAGGCGACCCTCTTGTCCACCGGGTTAAACTCCAACACATGGCGGCTAAGCTGGGGAGCTATGAGCAAGCCCACACCAGCCTGCCGCCTCTCACTGCGGGCAACACCAGAGTAGTGAAGAGTCCAGCCCCTTTCGAGAAGATGGGTTCCAGAGTCCAAGCAGTGCGTGGAGGTGAGCCCGACTATCTCTAGCCGGTATCTCTCAACCTCACGCAACAACTCAGGCTCCTTCCCCCCCAGAGAGGTGACGTTCCATGTCCCTAAAACTAGATTCTGAGTCCAGGGGTTGGGTTGTCGAGGTCCCCGCCGACTGCTACCCAAACCACAAGGCACCGGCCCCTTACGGTCCCTCCTGCAGGTGGTGGGCCCACGGGGATGGCCCCACGCCGCTGTTTCGGGCTGAGCCCGGCCGGGTCCCGTGGGGCAAGACCCGGCCACCAGGCGCTCGCATGCCGGCCCCGGCCCCAGGCCTGGCTCCATGGCGGGGCCCCGGCTGCGCCATACCGGGCGACGTCGTGACTCCATTCCAGGTCTTTTCCATAAGGGTATCATGGACCGCTCTTTGTCTGGCTTGTCACCTAGGACCTGTTTGCCATGGGAGACCCTACCAGGGCATATAGCCCCGACAACCTAGCTCCTAGGGTCATTCAGGCACTCAAACCCCTCCACCACGTTAAGGTGGCGATCCTCGGAGGGGCTGTATTCATTCTGTTAATGCAAAACATTTATAACAACAGAAAAACATAAACCTTGACGTCTTTGAGAATGCTTTAATATACATCTCAATCCACAAGCTGGGAAAACACACACTTCTTCCTAAGAGCAGCTGGAGACATGTGTGTGTGCAGACATCTAGTGGTGACGACCTGAAGAGACCGCTTTCAGCCGAGGAGCGAACCTGCCTTTAAAACCTGCAAACAATGATCAGAATTACTGCAGGAATATTAATCAGTACCATGAAATTGTTTTTAAATAAAATGAAAAAGTATTATTGGACAAATATATTTCTGATTGGTTTTGCTTAAGAGAAAAAGTTGTTGTTGTAACGGGCCAAAACCCTATATTCGCATGCCTCATCTTATTGTGCGGTGTGCCTTTTAAGAAACTCATCTTTTGTGTTTCATCGTGTGCAGCTCCTGGTGTCAGAGAAAGCAGTTTGGATCCAGCTTGAAAACAAATAATACCCGCCATGACTAAAATATGAAAACAGACCCATGTTTATGCAAACGAAAGTGCCCAGCTGACCATGTCCCATTGGATCAATGAAATTCGGATTCTCGTGTCCTGACCCTTTGAACCCTAGTCTGCAGCCAATCTCAGCTGTCTCAGTAGGGAGCGAGGGGAGGTTTCAGTGTCTTGATGTTGCTGAGGATCTCGTGAAACTCGAACGGAGGAGCGTCTCCAGCAACAACCGGAAGTGAAAGTCCAGCTGAAAAACCACTTCTCCGTGGAGTTCTTAAACTCTCTCATATGGTATTTGTGTTAGCTGAAGTTTTGTGCTGTGTGTGTTCTCAGTGAAGATGGCAGATTGTATGAAATATCTTCACACAGACTAAAACACTGTCTTGATCAGTTGAGTTCACAACAGTTTTTGGTCTGAAGGATTGATCATTCTGTTGTAATTTAAGTCTCCAGCAGCAGATTCATCAGATTCTGGAGAGAAATGATCATCTGATACACTTTTTGGTCACTTTTCAGACATGGATGCATGCAGTAAGATTAGATCACTTCATTAGATCAAACCTTTCTGAGTTCTTTGATCCTCAGACATCAACATCACACAAATCACTTCTCACCGGTTTTCAGATGAGTCCACCAAGTCTCTCTCATTCCACCAATCACAAAAGAGTCTGTTTGATGTTTCTTTTCAGACAGAGCTCAGGCTGTGCCGAGACACACCTTTCCTCTACTCAATGACACACATAAACATGATAAACTAATAACACCAATTAGTTTATAAAACCAAACATAAAAAAGAGATAACATTTTTTTATCTTTTAAAAGCATTTAAAATATATTTTGACCTTTTATATATTTTATTTCAAGAAAATGCATGTTCTTGCATTTTGAAATGTATTGAAAAATATATTTTGGTATATAGGTTTACGGTATATGGTAAATCAATTATATATGTTTAACACATCAGAATATATTTAACTGAGATTCAGTTAGATATTTAGAATATATTTTAAGTATTAATTTTGTAAATTATTTGAGATTTAATGATATTGAGTATTTTTAAATACAGTCCTCAAAGTATTTGATTACAAATAACTTCTCATAAAGTTCTAGGAGGAAAGCTACAAATGATAAAACACTGAATTAATGTTTTAATATGTATTTAAGTAGAATTTTAGAAAAATATTAAAATTTTAAAATTACTTTTAAAAGTACTACAAAAGTGTCTCTTAAAATGAATCAAAAAATTATTTACAAAGCAGAAAAGTTCAAGTCCTCAAAAATTCAAATGTGAATTTCTGCACATTTTTTGGCTGGCCTGTTCTAGGTTCTAGATTTCCCATTTTTTCATGGTGGATCTTTTCCCTGCCAGCGAGTCAGCCATGTACTCTTTCGGTTTGTCCTCGACGAGAGACAACAAATACTTCACTGTACTAAATCCGACCTGCTTTGTTTGTGTGACATCGAGCCAGATCTGCTAGTTTGTCTCCACCTCAGCGTCTTCCTGAAACACACTTGAAAACTGAAAGTAACATATTGATGGAAAATAAACTCAAGTATACTAAAGACTGCTTTTATAGTTTTTATTTTTAAATCAATATTATTTTAACAGAAAATGACAATAGCTGCTGCGTGACTCCAATTTGGTTGTTTTTGTGTTTGTGCAGTCACAGTGAGAGTCTCCCCTGTGATGAATAATGGTACTGTCCACAGAGATAAAAACGAAAAAGTTTTCCTGTAGACCTCAGAGAAGCAGCTACATACAGTACATAGTATACAGTAAGTGTTGATTTTGTCTTTTTGTCTGTTTCTTTTAAAAAATAATATTACGTTGCTTAAGGGAAATATAAGTTATGTTATACATTTTATTTTTAAGATTATTTCTTCATATGTTTATGGATACAGAAAATAATATGGTAATGATTTTTGGTATATTTAGTGTTTGTCAAGCACATGACTGATTGTGTAACAGTAAATTCGACTAAATAAGAGAAAAGAGTTAGGGGTAAAATATTATAAATGTTGTTTTGAATTTTCAAAAACAGAAGTTAAATGCAGAACACAGAAAGTTTTCTCGATTAAATTTGTATTTTATTTTGTCATTTAGACATAGACATGCAAAGTGGAAATGAAGCAGAAAAATGTATAACAAACATGATTAATGTGATCATTTGAGGTTGTTTTGTAATAGCTCTTGGATCTAAGGTGGGGTTTTCTTTAGTGATATAAGCATTGCTTTTTGAAAGCATATGAGCGAATATTGCTTTGAAATGAAAGAAGATGAACTTGAAAGTACTGTCAAATCCGTAATAAGTGCAGTTTGTGTTTGAGCTGATGGGACAGAGGAGTCACAAGAAGTCGTCAACCTATTGGCTTGGGTTACAGTGTGGATAAAAAGCAATGCGTGTTTACATGGACACTCATCAAGACGGTCAATCTCATCTGCTGATGGAGGCTCAATCTGATACTCCTGTCTGAGCAGAGTGTGCGTTATCTATCACAACACATTTAATGTCTTTCAGACATGGCATAAAAGTACTACATTTAAAAGTACCGTGCTTGAAAACGGAGAGTGATACACTTTGAAGAAGCAGACAGACTGTCCTATTAACAGCACGAAACGCACCATTTAGACCAGGTCAGCATATAACACTTCCTTCTTATTAGATTAGACATGAAATGTAAATTCTTACTAAAGAAATAGGAACTAATCATTTGAATACATCGACCTTTCATCAAACATGCACACTTTTGGACTAAAAGCCTTAACAGACATTATTTAGTGGTGATCTCAGTAAATTTAAACAACAGTAACCAGGACCACTGCTAATCTCTGAAGGTTAACTAGTTATCCTGCTACATGCATTTCAGAGTGGTCTTTGATATTACATCATAAAGTATTGGCCTCTTCATACCAGAAACTTACACTCGGTCACCCTACCATATGCACAGAGCATAAATTCCAGGTAAACGATTGGAACAGTTGGCTCAAACTTAGCGCAATCAAATATCAGTAAAACTGAGAACGGGCCTCAGACAAACAATCCACTCAAAGAAAAGGGAATCAAAAGTACACAAAGAGAAAACCAGAACATCCAGAAAAACCTGACACAAAGACACTTTCGACTAACAAAACCCAACTGAAAAGCACAAGCTTAAATACACAAGGGAATCATGGATAATTTTTATAATTGTATTCAAAACACTGTATCCCGCACAGAAACTAACAAGGTAATACAAAAGACAGAAAACAAACCAGAGGGGAAAACAAACAAACAAACTGAAACCTAAAAATCAGTATTCAGAGTATTCATTTGTGACAGTTTATTACATACTGTGTCGATTTCTGTGCTAAGGCTATAGACATGATTCCCAGAATGCAATGTGAGCCACTCTGAAGTGCATAAATGTAAATCATCAATCAATCAATCATTTTTTTATTTATATAGCGCTTTTAACAACACAGGTTGCATCAAAGCACTGTACAGTATAATGACAGGGATGTATAATGACGAAAGTGACCAATTTCTTATTAAATGCAGAGACGGTCTCTGTAGTCAATTCAACGATAGTCACTAGAAGTTAAGTGTCCCCAACCAAGCAAGCCAGAGGCGACAGCGGCAAGGAAACAAAACCCCATGCATACAGAATGGAGAAAAAAAAAAACTTGGGAGAAACCAGACTCAGTTGGGGTCAGTTCTCCTCTGACCGGACGCCCAGCACTTAACTTCCAGTTCAATTTTAAACGCAGCTGTGTCAGGTAGTGTAAATGACTTAGTGTGTGTGTGTGTGCATCAGGATCTGGTGATTGGTCCACGGGCGCATCTAGGCTTTCTGGTCTCTGATGAACATAATCTCTGGGTGCTGATCCACCATCTAGTCTGGATACAAACTGAAAACAGATTGAGAAAGAGACAGGACTAATATTAGCGTAGATGCCATTCTTTTTACGATGTCACAAGTACATCGTATTGTAGGAGTAGTGTTCCCGGTTCCAGCAAATCTAAGTAATGCAGCCTAAAAATCCTTTAACGGATTTGAATAATAAAAAGTGTGTTGGTGTGTTATGTGTAGGCTAAGTTAAAAGATGTGTCTTTAATCTAGATTTAAACTGACAGAGTGTGTCTGCCTCCTGAACAGAGTTAGGGAGATTGTTCCAGAGTTTAGGTGCTAGATAGGAAAATGATCTGGCGCCCAGAGTTAATTTTGATATTCTAGGTATTATCAAATGGCCAGAGTTTTGAGAACGCAGCGGACGTGCAGGACTATAATGTGATAAGAGCTCGCTCAAGTATTGAGGAGCTAAACCATTCAGGGCTTTATAGGTAATTAATAAGATTTTAAAATCTATTCGATGTTTGATAGGAGCCAGTGCAGTGTTGACAGAACCGGGCTAATATGATCATACTTCCTAGTTCTAGTAAGGACTCTGGCTGCTGCGTTTTGGACTAGCTGAAGTTTGTTTATTAAGCGTGCAGAACAACCACCCAATAAAGCATTGCAATAATCTAACCTTGAGGTCATAAACGCATGAATTAATATTTCTGCATTAGAGGTTGAAAGCATAGGTCGTAATTTAGATATATTTTTAAGATGGAAAAACACAGTTTTACAGATGCTAGAAACATGATTTTCAAAGGAAAGATTGCGGTCAAACAGCACACCTAGGTTCCTAACTGATGATGAAGAATTAACAGAGCAGCCATCAAGTGATAGACTGTGTTCTAGATTATTATATGTGGGTTTTTAGGTCCAATTATTAGCACCTCTGTTTTTTCAGAATTTAACATTAAGAAGTTACTCATCATCCAGCTTTTTATATCGACTATGCATTCTGTTAGATTCTCAATTTGGTGTGTATCACCAGACTGCGCTGAAATATAGAGCTGAGTATCATCAGCATAGCAGTGAAAGCTAACACCATGACTCCTGATAATATCTCCCAGAGGTAACATGTACAGGTTGAAAAAAGTAACGGTCCTAGCACTGAGCCTTGAGGAACTCCATATTTCACTTTTGATCGATATGATACCTCCTCATTTAATGCCACAAACTGATAGCGGTCAGATAGATATGATTTAAACCATGCTAAGGCGCTTCCTCTAATGCCAACATAGTTTTCTAGTCTATCCAAGAGAATGTTGTGATCGATAGTATCGAATGCTGCGCTAAGATCTAATAGCACTAATAACGAGATAAAACCACGATCAGATGATAGAAGCAGGTCATTAGTAACTCTAATGAGAGCAGTCTCAGTACTATGGTACGGTCTAAAACCTGATTGGAAATCCTCACAGACACCATTTTTTCTAAAAAGGAATACAGTTGTGAGGATACTACCTTTTCTAGTATCTTTGACAGAAAAGGAGATTAGAGATTGGTCTGTAATTTACTAAGTTTCTTATAAATACAGCACTCTGCGAATATGAACATGAACTGAAAGCAATATCTCTTGAAACATGCAGGAAAATGTCTGAACATGATGATACCCCCTCTGATGAAACCAGTGCTGAATCAGATGGTGACATGGAGAAGCCCTCTCAAGAAAAAGTATGTCAGGTAATAATTATCTGTATATCTGTAACAGTTTGTGAGTGAATATTTTTAATGACTATAAAGTAATTGTACTTGAGGTGTAAGTGAATTTATGTTAGTGGTTTTATTTATGTAAGTAAATTCAAAGTCTCCTAGCATATACAGAAGCTTTCTTCTGCCAAGGAATAAAAATAAAATAAAGCCAAACAAAGCTTTATACACTGGTGAGTCAAAACATTATGATCTGTCACATGTGAATCAAGCATTGGTGGTAATCTCCCAACATATTAAGGTCCGGGTAGGTTAGATGGCTTAAGGGCTTGAGGGACTTTGTATGACAGAGATGGGCACTCAAGACATTTTATAGACAAGTCAGACTTGACTCGGACTCAACCTGAAATGACTCCAGACTTGAAGTCTTTTAGACATGATATGCTTTTCCCGCTTGGAGAAACAAGACATTGAGGAGGACTAAAGCATCCACATAACATCTAATCATTTAACCCTTTTATTCATCTCTGGATGTCTTCCAGTTTAGTAACATGTTGCTTGCTATGCATGCTGCTTAGGCTTATTGATTGTGTTTTGTCACACTTTTGATCTGTTGAGGCTGTATGATATGAAACAGACTTGCTGCTTAAAGGTCATCTAGTATTGGGAACTCCGTTTCATAAACTTAAACTATTATTTCCAACACGCTGTGTTTTAAGCCAGTGATACTATTGCTTGGAAATCCATGTGAAATCAGGATTTTTTTGTCTCACTTGCTGTTTGTGAGGAGCTGGTCGTCCGTGATGGTCAATCCATAAAATAAATGGGCTGCCCTCCTGGGCTGCAACATGATTATGAAGCACATACAAACACACAGAGCACATGTATAGAAAGATAACCCAATGAAGCCATTTTGTGCCTAACCTACTTTATTAGGGAGGCGTCCTGGAGGCATCCAAACAGATGCCCAAGCCACCTCAGCTAGCCTCTCTCAATGTGGAGGAGCAGCGGGTCTACTCCAAGCTCCTCCCGAGTGACTGAACTCCTCACCCTATCTCTAAGGGAGCGCCCAGCCACCCTACGGAGGAAACTCTTTTCAGGCCGCTTGTATCCGGGATCTCATCCTTTCGGTCATGACCCAAAGCTCATGACCATAGGTGAAAGTAGGAACGAAGATCGGCCGGTAAATCGTGAGCTTTGCCTTGCGGCTCAGCTCCTTCTTTACCATGACAGACCAGTACAGCGACCGCATTACTGCAGAAGCTGCATTGATCCGTCTGTCAATCTCTTGTTCCATCCTTCCCTCACTGGCGAACAAGACCCCAAGATACTTAAACTACTCCACCCAAGGCAGGAACTCCCCACCAACCTGAAGGGGACAAGCCACCCTTGTCCGACTGAGGACCATGGCCTCAGACTTGGAGGTGCTGATTCTCATCCCAGCCGGTCGAATGCCTTCTCCAAATCCACAAAACACATGTTGACTGGTTGGGCAAACTCCCAGGAACCCTCCAGCATCCTGAAGAGGGTATAGAGCTGGTCCAGTGGTTCCACGTCCAGGACGAAACCCACATTGTTCCTCTTGAAGCTGAGGTTCAACTATCGGACGAATTCTCGTCTCCAGTACCCCGGCATAGACTTTCCCAGGAGGCTGAGAAGTGTGATCCCCTATAGTTGGAGCACACCGGTCCCCTTCTTAAAAAGAGGAAACACCACCCCGGTCTGCCAGTCCAGAGGCACTGTCCCCGCCCACGCGATGCAGCAGAGGCATGTCAGCCAAGACAGCCCTACAACATCCAGAGACCTGAGGTACTCCGGGCGGATCTCGTTGACCCCTGGTGCCTTGCCACCGAGGAGCTTCTCAACAACCTCAGTGACCTCAGCCAGGGTGATGGTTGAGTCCCCCCTCGGTTCCCGGCCTCTGCTCCCTCAGTGGAAGACGTGTTTGCGGGATTGAGGAGGTCCTCAAAGTATTCCTTCCACCGCCCAACAATATCCCCAGTCGAGGTTAGCAGGTTCCCACCAGCACTGTATACGGTGTTGGCAGGACACTGCTTTCCTTTTCTGAGGCGTCGGACAGTTTGCCAGAACCTCTTTGAGGCCGTCCGATAGTCATTTTCCATGGCCTCCCGAACTCCTCCTAGACCCGAGTTTTTGCCTGCACAACCACCGGGCAGCGGTCCGCTTGGCCCACCTGTACCTATCAGCTGCCTCAGGAGTCCCACGAGCCAACCAGGCCCGATAGGACTCCTTCTTCAGCTTGACGGCATCCCTTACTTCTGTTGTCCACCATCGGGTTCGAGGGGTTGCCGCCACAACATGCACCAGAGACTTTACGGCCACAGCTCGGACGGCTGCGTCGACCAAAGAGGTAGAGAACATAGTCCACTCGGACTCAATGTCTCCAGCCACCCTCGGGATCCTGTCAATGTTCTGCCTGAGGCAGGAGTTGAACATCTCACTGACAGGGTCTCTGCCAAACATTCCCAACAGACCCTCATGGTACGTTTGGGCCTGCCAAGTCTGTCTGGCCTCCTCCCCGGATCAACTCACCAACAGGTGGTGATCAGTTGACAGCTCCGCCCCTCTCTTCACCCGAGTGTCCAAGACATGTGGCCGGAGATCAGATGATACAACCACAAAGTCGATCATCGACCTCCACCCTAGGGTGTCCTGATGCCACGTGTGCTGGTGGACACCCTTATGTGCTTGAACATGGCGTTCGTTATGGACAGACCGTGACTAGCACAGAATTCCAACAACAGAACACCACTCAGGTTTAGATCGGGGGCTGTTCCTCCCAATCACGCCCCTCCAGGTGTCGCTAGCATCACCAACGTGAGCGTTGAAGTCCCCAGCAGGACGATAGAGTCCCGGTTGGAGCACTTTCCAGCACCCCTCCCAAGGACTCCAAGAAGGCCGGCCCATAGGCACAAATGACAGTGAGAGTCCTCCCCAAACCCGAGTCGAATGGAGGCGACCCTCTCGTCCACTGGGATAAACTCCAACTCATGGCGGCTAAGCTGGGGAGCTATGAGCAAACCCACGCCAGCCCGCCGCCAGAGTACAGCCCCTTTTGAGGAGATGGGTTCCAGAGCCCAAGCAGTGCGTGGAGGTGAGCTGGACTATCTCTAGCCGGTATCTCCCGCAACAACTCAGGTCCCTTCCCCAGAGAGGTGACGTTCCATGTCCCTAAAACTAGATTCTGAGTCCAGGGGTTGGGTTGTCGAGGTCCCCGCCTTCGACTGCCACCCAAACCACAAGGCACCGGCCCCTTACAGTCCCTCCTGCAGGTGGTGGGCCCAGGGCAAGACCTGGGAACCAGGTGCTCGTATGCCGGCCCCGACCCCAGGCCTGGCTCCATGGCGGGGCCCGGCTGCGCCATACCGGCGACGTCGCGACTCCATTAATAACTTCCTCCATAAGGGGTGAGGTGGACCGCTCTTTGTCTGGTTTGTCCCCTAGGACCTGTTTGCCTTGGGAGACCCTACCAGGAGCATATAGCCCCGGACAACCTACCTCCTAGGGTCATTCAGGCACTCAAACCCCTCCACCATGTTAAGGTGGTGATCCTCGGAGGGGCATATTGAGGTCATAAACGCATTAATTAACATTAAAAAAATGTTATATCATAAACGCATTAATTAACATTTTTGCATTCAGTGTTGATATTTTTGAGATGATGCTGGAAACATGATTTTCAAAGGAAACATTGCTATCAAGCAGCACACCTAGATTCCTGATCAAGAAGAATCAACAGAGCAGGCTTCAAGCCTTAGACAGGAGTTATTATATGTGGGTTTTTAGGTACAATAATTAGCACCTCTGTTTTTTCCAAATTTAGCATTAAGAAGTTACTCATTCATTTTTTTATATCGACTATGCATTCTGTTAGATTCTCAATTTGCTGTGTGTCACCGGGATCCTGACCTGGGCACTAGTTGATCAAATTGGAGCGCTTAGATTATATCTAAAACCTATGTTGTTTTGCGGGCACCACTTAGACATCCAGCCATTGAGACCCAGCAGTCTGCTGTAAATCTAATCACCTCAGTGAACATGGAGGGGACCAGAGCATATTACATATATATTAGCGATGCAAGTGACAATGGAGGGTGAAGCCATTTTCTCAAAGTGAGTGACGCATGATTTACTTACCACTGGAGCGCAAGGAGAAGTGAAACGAAGCAGAAAAGAAAACAATATGCATAAATGGGGACTAGAGTGAAGATGACCAACTAAAGTTTGCTTAATGCATTGCAGCCATGTTACACAGTTTTAGATTAAAAGCGAATAATCATCAGTCAAAGTAATCAGATTAGTTTGATAGATAGTATTAGAAATACGGAGAGAATTGAGTTATATTTGTTCCCTTTAAACAACAGGGAGAGATAAACAGAAGAGCAAAGCTACAGTGAGCTACAAACCTCTCAGCAGACAGGAGCAATCGAGCTAGTTTACAGTCATGTTGTTGCTGTTGACCTGATTTTCACTCTAAGATATTTGTTTTACGTCAAGCACTAGTACTTGGTTAAACTTGCAGAGTGTTTTTGCACAGAACAGAACCATTCTGCCAAACCAAACTTTATATATGGGTTTACAATTGATTATTGTAGCTACATAGTTTTAGTAGGCTAGATATGGTCTTTAAGTAAAATATTAAAATATCAGTATAGATTTCAACAGGTTCCAACAGGTTCTCATCCTGTCCAAAAAGTCTTTTCATCACATTTTTTTATCTGAATGATTCATCTCAAAGATATATTTTATTTGAGAGATCATAAATTATATATTTTGTCTTTAACCTATAAAACAGCTTTTTAAATAAGTTAAAGACTCGTGAACATATGTGCCCTGATAACAAATGTCTCAAGCTCCTACAGTGGACACATGAGCACAGGTTCTGGGCATTAGAGCAGTGGAAGATTATCTGGTCCGACAAGTACTACTATTTTCTTTCACATTGCCTGGATGGCCATGTATAGTGTATGTGTGGCATTTAACTGGGTAAGTGATAGGACCAGGATGCACTGGCACAACAACAAGCCAGTGGAGGGAGTGTGATGCTCTGCACAATATTCTACTGGAGAATCATAATGTTTTAACTCATCTATATAGCACAATTCTAAAAAAAGGTCAGAATGGACCATTATAATGCATGTTTTTCTTATTTACAGAAATAATGAAAAGACTTCTGCAGAACTTACATTTGACAAAGTATTATTTTAAGAAAATCACCTTAAGTGATGTGCTGCAGATTGGAAAGGTCAGCATCACAGATGAGGACGCCCAAACAGTTTCAGATCTGCCGTGGCTGGTTTTGAAGAGAATAATGATGCTAAAAGCCACAGCGAGGAGTGTGAAGTGCTCCTCACAACACAGGGTATGTGCTGATGATTCATTCTGGGAAGACGCTGATGATCAGGAAAGTGATGAATCAGACGGTGCTCAAGTAAACACTTTAGACATTTTTACCGCCCTGTTCCTTTGCTCTGATAGTTTTCTTCAGCAGGAAATGATCTTGAAAATGTCAATGTGTCAATTTTCTGTACCTTTGCTGCTGCCAAACTGTGATAAGAACCAGATCACACTTATGCTTTGGGCAATGAGAGGCATTGTGCAGCAGTACAGACCACATTCACTGGCAGATGCAAGTGGATTTGTGGAAGAAAGAATTGTTCTGACAGACTTGCCATTGGTGTCTTTTGTGAGATTGGGTAGGTGCAACATTTCCAAGTCACATATTTTGAACAAGCTGCTCAGCAAATCACAACAGTCTACTGATATTTTTATACACCAAAACCTGGATTGTGGTGATGTCCCAAAGACAATTGCAAATGGTTTGGTGGAGATTAGCTGGTATTTTCCTTGTGGAAATAAAAACATTGATGTCTTTCCTGAGCTTTTAGCTATTGCAAACCTGAGAGGTGACATGCAGAACTTTGAAAAACAGTACTCTTTCCTTTGCAAGACATCTACCGCAATGTTTGTGTTCTTTGAAAACAAACTTCCAGATACACGGTATATTTCAGTCCCCAGCAAGGATCTGAAGCAACAGCTATTCTGGGTGGGAGACTCATGCAATGAATATGTAAGAAATACAGCTAAAAACATAATCTGAAAAGACACAATTTTCTTTTTAAAGGGAAGCAAAATGATGCAGACTTTGTTAAAACAATCCGCATCAAGATGCTGGATGCAATTCAGAAAAACAGTCACAGAGTGTCGGTTGTTCGTATGGCTGAGATCGCACGAGAGTTGGGAATCATAGTAGATGAGGATTCTGAGGAATGTCAGAAAAGCAAAGAAAGAGCAGACAAAATCACATCGATAATTACAGACACACAACGATTCAAGATGCAAGAATTGTCATTGCAGGGAGAGATTTTGAAGATGCTTGTGAAATTAGAGAAAGAGGAATTCAGACTGAAGAAAGTAGGGGATATGTGTATTGGAGAAATACAAAGAACACATACAGGCGGAAAAGTTGAAACTGAGAAAACAACAATACAAAAAGACATGTCTGCAACACTGAAGTCCTTTATCCAAGCAATATCATGCCCAAGAGAGGAGAGAGCTTATTTCCTAAAATGGATGCAGATGAACCTGGAGAATCTTTCTCAAAGCAATTCCAACCCTCAGAAAGCAATATAAAGAGAAATGTAGTGCAAATGTTGTTTTTGAAGACAAGCAGGACATCGCTGATCTTGACAGAAAGATTTCAGACAGCTCTTTAGGAGTTGAACACTTCATTCGAGAGATAGGTCAGCTTTACGAGGCAGCAGTCTCTCACTCCAAACAAGAAAAACCCCAAACCTACTGGAATATTTGCCCCAACTGTGTGCTGAGCTACTATTGGATGGCTTTCCACTGGAACTAATTGACGGAGATGCTTCCAGTATACCTGTAGAGTGGGTGACAAGTGTGTTTTCTGAATTAAATAAATTAGTGGAGCCTAACAATAGGATTGTGGTGGTCACAGTTTTAGGAGTCCAGAGCTCAGGAAAGTCCACCATGCTGAACACTATGTTTGGAGTTCAATTTGCTGTAAGCAATGGTAGATGTACCAGAGGAGCATTTATTCAGCTTATCAGAGTGAAAGATGATTTCAGACTAGAACTCAACTATGATTATTTACTGATAATCGACACAGAGGGACTCAAATCCCTTGAGCTAGCAACACTTGACAACAGCCATGAGCATGACAATGAGTTGGCTACGCTTGTTATTGGACTGAGCGATATTACAATCGTCAATATCACCATGGAGAACTCCACTGAAATGAAGGATATTTTACAGATTGTTGTTCATGCCTTCATCAGGATGAAGAAAATCGGCAAAAACGCAAGTGTTTGTTTGTACACCAGAATGTGGGTAATGTCTCAGCCCATGATTCAAACATCAGAGATCGCCAGTTCCTGCTAAAGCAACTAAATGAAATGACTCAAGCAGCGGCCAAAATGGAGAACAAATTGGAGGTACAAACATTCACTGATGTCATGGACTATGACACTGAGAATGGCGATCACTACATTCCTGGTTTGTGGCATGGAAATCCTCCAATGGCACAAGTGAGTACTGGGTATAGTGAGTCTGTGTATGCCATTAAAAGACATATAATTGAAAACCTCAAGTGTTACAAATCAGGAAGCATTTGTGAATTTCTTAAATGGACCAAAAGCTTGTGGAATGATGTAAAGTTTGAGAAATTTATCTTTAGCTTCAGAAACAGCATGGTGGCTGATGCATACATTAAACTGTGCACTGAGTACAACAGATGGGACTGGGCACTGAGAAAAGAAATTCACACGTTGATGTTAGAAGCTGAAACGAAAATCCTAAACCATGGAAAATTTGAGAACCCTGATAAGTGCACCATTGAAAGCGCCCACTGTGTGTTTTTAAAAATGCAGAGCATGAACTCTCAAAAGGTGAAAAGGGCATTCTAGATAAAATCACATCATACTATGAGCAGGAGAGGTTCATGTTGAACTTGTGGAAAGATATCGGCAAGACTTCATAAATAGTGTCATGTTTTTGAGAACAGAGCTGTCAAATTCAGTAAAAGAAAACTGGATGCCGCTCTGTCGCGCCGATATGCAACAATCAAGGTGGAGACAATCAAGAAAACATGCATGGATACAATGGAGAAGAAAGTGCTAGGCTTGCTCGAAGATTGTCGCAAAAACAATTCCGACATGTCAGATGAAAGACTGGATGAAGCTTTTAAAAGCATGTGGAAGCAAACTGTTGAGACGTTGTCATGTGCAAGACTCAACAAGAAGATATAATGGACAAAGTATTGCACAGTTTGAGGAAAAATCTTGAACTAAGAGGGTGCGCAAATGACTGAAAACTTGGATAAAGTAAAAACTTAAATGCGTATAGCCACAACAAATTTGTTGTCTCAGAAACCAACATAGCCAGTGAACTTTCTCCAGAAAGAAGCAAAAAGACTTCAAGAGATGTCGGACAGGCTAACTGATGATTGTAGAAAATATGTAGAAGAAAAGCGAGCGAGCAAGGTTGATTATGATGACACATACATCAGGGAAATTCTGAACAACATTGATGAGACTCTCAAGGCTCATGAAAATCTTAGGATCACAGAAGATCTTGAACTATCTCTTAAGCTACACCTGTGTGGCTTCACCGAAGAGAATTTGAAGCTATTCACGGTCAGTTTATTCAGGACAATGACCCCTCGTAGGACTGGTAAGATTTAAACAAACGTATCATTCTGGATTCATAGACCTTTTCATGAGCGGGACCAGTGTCAGAAAAAAGCTGATGAGTTTCTGAATAACTGCCTGAAACCTGCTGTGCAAAAATACATTTCCGCGATCTTGAGCACAGAAATAGCTGAAGAGATGCTGACTGGAAAAAATGCACTAGTTTTTGGAACAAGAACAGCATTTCAGTATTTCATCTTAAAAACCTTCTTGACGAACCTGAGTTTAAAATATATACACATTATATTGATCAATATGAATATTTTGTAAAAGTCATAATATCTCAAATAGTTTCAGACCACTTCTCAACGGAGAACAGAATCTCGGAACTGGAGGAGCGTCTCCTCGGTGTGATCACAAGAGAAATGATTCAGGCCATCAAAGAATCAGAGCAAAGCACAGAGATCAAGAAATTCACCCAGACCTTTTGCAAGAAACTTGAACACAGGCTTGTGTTTCCTAAGGATGCAGTCGATGCGTTCCTGTCGCTAAGCAACGCTAATGAGAAACAGTTTGCAAAAATGTTGAAGAGTTCCGTGGAGGAAATGGAGCAGTCTCTTAAGAAAAGTTACAAGGCCATAGATATTCAAAGCAAACTGAATGACCTACAAAGCAAACCGGAGGACGTGTTGTTCAAACGGCTGTGTGGCTGTGGGGAACAATGCCCGTTCTGTAACGCGCCGTGTGAGGCAGGCGGAGAGGCCCACACCAAACACTTTGTCTCCGTTCACAGACCCGAGGGTCTCAGCGGGAGCAGACATCACCTCACCAGAAAACTTTCAACCAACATCTGTTCATCAGCAGTATACAGTGAATTACATTTTAGATCCTCTGCCACGAAAGGTCAGTGGCATCCGTATAAGAAATACAGTGACATCTATCCCAACTGGGAAATCCAGCCGGATCCCAGCATCGAAGGTTCAGCCTACTGGAAATATGTGATGGCAAATTTCAATGAGCAGTTTGCTCAGTTGTACAGTGTGAAGCCTGCAGATATACCCTTATCTTGGAAAGCCATCACTAAAAGCCAAGCGGAGAAAAGTCTGAAGGGCACTACTTAACTAGAAACTCCCTGTTTTCTTTTTGAGTTTATTTCTGTATGACTTTCTGTTTCACATTTAATATCAGGCTTTTACTTTGAAAACAGAGAGACAGTGATTTAATATTCAGATGAATGACTCTAGCTTTTAGCTTTTATTCTGATGAGATGGATAAGATGTTACAGTTGAAGTAATTAAACTAAAGTGTGTTACACATTATTTTCTGTAGTGTGTTGTCTGGACTTTATTAATTATTGGAATGAACTTGTTAACATTCATCACAGATGAAGGATCATACGATCCTCAAATGCAAACTGGGTATGTTTTGCTTCAAGCGAGCAACCACACATTCGCATTGTGTTTTACTTTCTTCATTTATTCATAATAATTCAGAATTTAATTGTATTCAGTTGAAACATATAATCATTGATAATAATTTCAATAATAACAATAGCAATCTGACCCATTTATATACTGAATATATTGATTCATGCATTGATTAGTCCCATGTCATGGAAATTAAAAGATTATGAAATATTGTTGTGAATCAGTTTGGTAAAGTTCTACTTGTTGGGTGTATGCTGGTCAGACAAGATCTGAGCACTGAGAAATACACAACCAAATAATTCAATAAAGACTGCTCCTTTTTCATCTTCATCTACTGTTTTCATTTTCATCTACTCAGCACTCAACGGTAACATTCCTATTCTTCAACGTTCTTACTAATACATATTTAACTAAATGCTACATATATCATACCTAATGTCTTTTCTCAATAAACTACTTTAACACATGATGCTGTGGTGGTCTTTCTTTCTACTATTCAATAAAGTGAATACAATACCATGTGTACTGTGTATCTTATAAATACTTATCAATTAAAAGAATACAATATTCTGTGTGGTCTCTTCTTCTTGATAAATCAGTAACACATCCCAATGTGTTCACAATACAAGGGATCACTCAAATAAACAAGGCAAACTTACAAAATCGGGGAAAACTTTCTGTTTCCCTCAACACAATCTAGATGGTTATAATATTGTTCAGTCCTCAACACAACTCAGGCTCCTGCTAATCTTAATTTATAAATGTATTTTCAGCTGTTATAGGCTACCTTTTATTAAGATGTACGTGTCTTTAACATAAAACGAAAGTGATAGAAATAGGCTCAGATGTACTCCAGAACCGTGGTGCAGCTCGGGACAAGGTTACACACAACAATAACAAAAAACAAGTAAATGAATTACAAGAAGAAGTGTTTGT
Organism: Puntigrus tetrazona; assembly: GCF_018831695.1. Taxonomy (NCBI): domain Eukaryota; kingdom Metazoa; phylum Chordata; class Actinopteri; order Cypriniformes; family Cyprinidae; genus Puntigrus; species Puntigrus tetrazona. Next base: position 8,121,845 of record NC_056701.1, on the reverse strand, counting down.
TAGCTGTTCAAGCTGGAGATGTCTCTGCCTAGATGTTCTCAGAGAGCTGTAGCGTCTGTCCGGGTCATGGGTCTGTGTCTCATGACCTGATCTTTGGTTTCTTGGGATGACGGTGGAGTGCTTGAAGCATGAAGAGACTTCACTCAGCTCCAGTGGGAAGCTCATATTTGATAACAACATGTTTTTGTTTCCGTTCTTCACGCGGTGTTTCGTGTGAAGAGGATCGTGGTATATTTGAACTGTTGTAATACAGTAAAAAAAAAAAACGGACTGAGTTAGTGAGGTGTCATAACATTTCTATCATAATTTCAGCTTCATCTTTTAAATTAAAACTGCCAAAGGTGACACAAACAATAAGGAAACTGTTTGACCAGTCATAGGAATCCATGGAGTTAAAAGGTCCAAAAAAAAAAAAAAAACCCAGAGTAATTCATATTATTTCTTTGATTTAGTTTACTGACTCATAGTGTCACCAAGCCAGCAGAGGAGCCCTGACCTCTGGGTGATCTGCATCCACTCCCTCTGCGTTAACTTCCTGTTCCTGGACTATAAAGACTGCAGCAAGCCACTCACCTGCAGGTTGCATTGTTTCGCCTGTCTCATAGTTAGATCGTTCGTGGATTATAGTTTCTGGTTTTGACCCTGTCTGTTCTCTGATTCTCTGATCGTTTGCCGCCTGACCTGACCTTCTGCCTGTCTCTGGATTTCGTTATTGCCTCGCCTCCTATATATCTGTTAGCCCTGTTTGACGCCTGCCTGTTATGACCATGCCTTTGTTTAATAAAAGCCTGCACATGGATCCGCACGCCTCAGACCGCTCATTCGTGACACATAGAGTATCAAAGATGTACTGACGTGATTATTCACACGTGAAACTCTTCATTAATTCATGATTAGTTAAGAACTTCAATAATCATTAGTATTTAATAAACATTAGTATTTAAGTTAAGTATTAATTTAGCCATCTGGTAGAAAAAAAAGATTACATATATTTATATATATATGTGTGTGTGTGTTTTTTTTTTTTTTCCACCAAATGACGTCAGAATAGTAGATAAAAAATCCTCTGGGAATCAGTGGCGACCCAAAGCAGCGTGGCCAGCTTTCTTCTGAATATCTTCATAGTGTTCTGAGGAAATGAAGACAGGACCATCGTGTCGTGAGTTTTCTTTGAGGAGTCTTCATGGTTGAGAACTTCAGTCATCATCTGATGAGTATTCATTCAGGCACTGGCAGATAATTATTCAGGTGTTTATTGTAAAGTGCACGTTTCGAGAGGTGCATTAAAATAAATAAAACCTGGATTAATGTGGATATTTTAATTAAAAACACGTGTCCATAAAAAAATATGTAATCTATGAAATAGCATGAGCGTGAGCCAGCTTGTGGATCAGTGACGTTAAAGAAAGCAGCACCTTTCAGGTATTGTTTTATTAGGGCTGTGCTTTCTCACGTCTTCTTGTGGCTGTAAATATTTCTCTTTCTCTTTCAGCGTAAGCTGCTCAATTGAATATAGTTTTTCAAGCATGTGTTTTTTTATAGTATTGACAGAGATGAAATAAAAAGTACATGCAAGTCTATTCTCTGATTAGATAAAGCAACATCGACTCAAATATCCGAAGACTTGTGCTGCATTTCAGGACAAAGTATAAGAAGTGTGGAAACTCTTAAAGTATCGTGTGAAGCGTTGGCTTTACTTCAGGAGATTAGTCTCCGGGACGCGCTGCTAACTCGCTTCTGGCTTCTAGAGAAGAAGAAGAAGACCTCGGGACAAAACATGAGAATTAAAGACACGAGCAACCAAATTATAAACGTCATAAAAGCTCTTATAGAGTCAGATTTGCTGGATATGATATGATTGCATTTCTATTAAAGTCAGAATTAGTCAAGAAAAGTCCTAACCGTGTGATAAATTGCAGTTATCCTTAATTTACTTCTTTCTCAGGGGATGAAATGAGCTTTCTGTGAGAAAACCTTCTAAAATATATATATATTTTTAATAAAAAGCAGATTAATAAAGACCAGATGCTCTGATATTATCTCAGCTGTTTACGAGAGCCTTGATGTTCTTTATATATTTACATGTGCCTTCATTTCATCTCTATATGACCAAAATATGAGAAAACCAACACGTTCATGTGTATAATAGCAGACGCTCAGTCCTCTTTAACGTGTGTTCTTCAGGTCCGGGGTTATATAGATTACTGAAAATAACTACATTATGACACTTTTTCTCATCTTTCCCAAAAAACACATGCTTTTAAAAACAATATTAAAGATTTGCTGTTGTGGAGATCACGATTAAAGTGAGTAAATCTGTTTTTATGTTATATAATGTATATATAATGTGATTTACTGGAAACTGCTTTCATTTCCTTCTTGTTCCTCATTGTTCTCGTTTCTCGAACCCCACCTGAAGACGCAGATGTGATAGAGCTGGTTTGAAGAAGCGACTGGACGGGTTTCGGCGTGAGAAACCTCCCCAGGACGTTCTTATCATTCAGTTACAACAATCATAACAATAATGATGTGGTTTACTGGGAGTCTCAAAGAGTTTCTGTCACAGCGAGGAGGAGGCTTACAGAAGCGGTGATCAAGTTTAAAGTAGATGAAATAAAACCATGTTAGGTTTCTGTATGGACTTCATCTTGTACAAAACACAAGCCCTCTGATGATCTAGAAAACCTCATACACACAGATATACACACACTAATCTACTGGAGCCAATAATTACAGACTAAACAGATGAATAATTACATAACAAAATATATAATCATACATAAAACTGTTAACAGCACCGGCTCGAATGCCTTTAATTATACGGCTACCACACAATAACAAAATATTAAAACCAAAAAATCTATGTAAATGACTGGGTGGAGCTTAAATGAAAGTCCATTACCTCGTCTTGTGGGCAGAGCTAAAACATCTGTTAATAAATACACGAGAGACACACATGACAAGAAAACATCTGAAGATCAGCGCTGCAGTGAGTATCTTCTCTTTTTTAAGCGCAATTCAACCTTAAACTCAATTACAGGAATCTGTACAGATTTAACCTGCTTGTCTGACTATATTAATATCGTTCTGTAACAATAGTCATAAAAGATGAGTGTGATGCACGGGCAGTGATTAATGCAGTATTGTGAAAAAGTGAGTGAATGAAAGAATGAATGGTGGAGGATGAGGAAGGTTTTACAGAAGCATGTCGTGTACTTGCACTGGACCATTTCTTGAAGCATTGAATAATGAAAGCAGGTGTTTTTAGTGTAAATGACAATTTTTTTTTTCAGATCTTGAAGCTCAGCTAAAAACAGAAGAAAACTAAAGAATGGTATGAAAACATGTCCTCATCTGACATGCTGCACCTGCTCTATAGAACAAAGAATCTGAATAATCCATACAGGCCTATAGCAGTAAAAAAGGACTTCAGCTCAGCAAGCAGTCTTCAAATTAAACAGGTGATATAGCTATCCTATAATAAATTATATACTGATCACAGAGGAAGTACATGAATATATAATATACAGAATATACAGAAGCAGCAGTTGCTGAATAGCAAGCGAAGGAATCAGTGCTTCTTGAAGGAGATTATGATCCTCTTGCTGACGCTGTCTAATGATATCTGACAGTATCCAGACTAGAAAAGGCCGTCTTCTCCATCAGTTTAGAAAGAAAGTCATCCAGGTTCAGCAGAACATACTTTTGATGAATGACGTCTTTGTTTAGTTGTTTGAAGTCGACATATACTCTAATGTTCTGTTGGTGACCACTTCCTGTTTGATCTTCGTAAGCACTGGTTTCCTGACTATTACAGTGAAATCTGCTCCAGAGTTGATTTCATCATGTGTTCAGGTGTTTGCTGACAAGACGTTGTGTCCAGGAAGAGTTTTATAACGAGTATTTGAGTATTAATTTGAGTATTTCATTGTTCTCTTGAGTTTATATCAGTTTACTGTACTGTTTGAATGTAAGTTTATGTTTGTTAAATGTTATCTGCAGAAATCCTGATGTTCCTGTCTTGTTTAAACCTGATCATAAACTCCTCCTCTTACAGCTCTTACCAGGAAGAGACAGACGTGTTATATCTGCTTTCTGTCACACCGACTCTCTTCTTCTGACAAAATAAATCCATCAATGAAGAACCAAGAACCACTCTTTATAGAAGGATCTTTGAGAAGTTTGTTTCTGAACAGATAGATTTTGTGGTGATTTATTCTTTAAACTTGTTCAGAAAGTGAAAGTAAATTTCAGATCTCTGGAGCTCAAAGACTGAAAATGGCTTCACTATCTGAAGATGATTTTTCTTGTCCTGTATGTCAGGAAATCTTCAAGGATCCTATTCTTTTATCATGTAGTCACAGTGTGTGTAAAGAGTGTCTTCAACAGTTCTGGAGAACCAAGAAAACCCAGGAGTGTCCCGTCTGCAGGAGAAGATCCTCTAAAACTGAACCTCTGCATAATCTTGTGTTAAAAAACCTGTGTGAGTCGTTCCTGAAGGAGAGAAATGAGAGACGCTCATCAGGATCTGAGGAGATCTGTAGGTTACACAGAGAGAAACTCAAACTCTTCTGTCTGGAGGACAAACAGCCCGTGTGTGTAGTGTGTGTTAACTCACAGAAACACCACAATCATAAGTTCAGACCCATCGATGAAGTGGTTTCATCATGTAAGGTGAGAGGACTGACTTATAACTCTTGTTTAAGATTTGATTTGATTAATCAGAGCTGGTTGTGTTTAGTCCATAATCAATAAAGTTTAATATATTTGGGGAATTATTAACTACAGGGGAAAAAACTTTAACACGGGATAACTGTTTTGCTGTGTTTTGTGTTCTCTTTGTTTCTGGAAGGTTGAATTAATTTAGTATGAGATGTTGAAATCAGGATAGGCACAAATACCTTTGCACTGCATTATAAGATCATATCACTGTATCAAATTTTTCACTGTAATCTGGTGTTTTATGTATTTTTATTTCGTTTAATTCTAGGAGCAGCTCAATACCGCACTGAAATCATTACAGGAGAAACTTACATGCAATGAAAAAATGAAAGGAGAGTTTGAAAAAACATCTCAACACATCAAGGTGAGGAAACAGAATTCATAGTGTTTCAGTCTAGATCAGGGCTCAATAAACCTGATCCTGGAGAGTTTAACTTGTGCCTCAACACACCTGTCTGGAGGTGTAGGTATACCTAGTAAGAACTTGATCAGCTGCTTAGAGCTCCAGGACTGAATTAGATGAGCCCTTAAAGAGGGAGACAGACAAGGAAATACGGTTTAAAGAATTACATTTATCGGGAAAAGCAATTAATCAATAAAAATAAACAATGTTCTTTATCTTTATAAAATTAAGTTACAAAGGTAGTTACAAAGTTACAAAGGTTCAGCACCACAACAGTAGCAAAAAAACCTCGGCCATACCCAGAAATCTGTGAAGATCTTGACAGTTTTGAGACACAGAGAAAACACAGATACTTCTTCTTCTACAGATCTAACCTGTACACCACCCAACACCTTATTAAGGTAGATAACCCTAATTCAGAATCAACTTGTAGTCAAAGAGGAGCAGTGTGAGTTCCACCACACCAGGACATCATTCCTGGGATACATCATAAGCCGTGAGGGAGTGGCAATGGACCAAAGGAAAGTAAAAGCCGTACTGGAGTGGCCCAGACCCCAAACTCTCACCCAAGAACTTCAACTATTCCTGGGGTTTGCTAACTTTTACTGATGCTTCATACGCAGTTACAGCATCCTCACAACTCCTCTCACTGCCATGATCAAACGACAATCCATCTGGCTAATCTGGTTTCCTGATGTCATGGTCATGGAGACCTCAGAGAACCTGAATCTATGCTTCACTTCAGCCCCTATACTATGACACCCAAATCCAGAAGAACCCTTGATCGTTGAAGTCAACACTTCAAGCACAGGAGTGGGAGCTGTTCTGTTGCAGCGCCATGGTAATCCGGCCAAGATGTATCCGTGCGCCGCCTTCTCTTTCAAACTATCTGCACCAGAGCACAACTATGACGTAGGAAATCGTGAACTCTGTACCTGAACCATTACGTCAGCGCCTGTTGTCTCAGCTCCACCAAACCCCAAGCTCTGGCCACACAGGATCACTGCGACACTCCAGTTGGTGAGGAATCGCTACAGGTTGCCCACTGAACTCCCTGATACCATCAAATTCCTCCAGAACTGTTCTACCTGTCAGGTGTTGGGGGTGGGGGTGCTACGGTGGAGGTTACCGTGCCATCTCCTCCACTCCACCAGAGGGAGGTCTCACCAGAGTATTAACTGAGCCTTTGAACTCCATTTCCCTTACTGCCTCTTACCTGGGGCTGAGTACACACACCTGTCCCCTTTGCCACGCCTCCTGCTCGTTAGTTCCCCTATTTAAATGAATTAGTCTGTTCTACTTTTGCAAAGTCTTGATTTGCTACGGTGATGATTTCTGAGCGTTTACTTTTGTATTACCTGTCTTGTTAATGATCTTGGACTGTTCCTCTGTTCTCTGATTGTTCTCTGCCTGCCCCTGACCTTCTTTGTCAATTCAGATTTTTGGATTGTCTCCCTTGCTCTGTTTGCCTTTGTTTTGACCCTGCCTGTACGACCACGCCAATAAAGCTGCATATGGATCCCACTCAGCCTAGAGCTTCATTACACCCTCGTTCCCTGAGGAAGGGAACCGAGACGTCACCTCGGATATGACCGACGAACTGGGATCTTGTTTTGAGAGACCAATCTACTTCAAGTGTATTACTGAATACAGTGTGAGTATAAATAAGCAGCGGGTGCAGCGCATATTCAGGTTTAGGGTTCGGTCACTCTGAGTCATGTCAGATATGACAATATGATGAATTGGGATCCCTACCAAAAAGCCATGGATGCTGCCTCTTCCAGCATCCTGTGGGAGCCTCACAAGCCACCTCAGTCTATCGGGGGAAGCCAGGGCTCAACCACAAGAAGCAAGCTACTATCGTCAGTATATATCGGGGGACGGTGGTCTACTGTATGGATGCTCTGGAGCAATATAACAAGCCAGCCGAAACTGGACCTCTCAGTGCTTCTACCCATTTGATGTGAGAACACAGGAGGATACTAGTTCCACATGTAGGCTATAGAATCTAGCGAACTTGTTAGGGGTCACCCAGCCCTCAGCTATACAGATATCTGCCAGCAAGCACCACGAGCCAGTGCCCAGGATGACACTTCTTGTTGAGTGGGCTCGTAACCTGAGGAGGCAGGGCACACCCTGTGCTTGGTAGGCCAAAGTAATGGTGTCCACTATCCAATGAGCCATCCTCTGCTTGGAGACAGCATTCCTCTTTTGCCAGCCTCCGTGACAGACAAAGAGCTGGTCTGAGGTCCTGAAGCTTTGTGTCCGGTCAATGTAGCATCTTAGTGCTCGGATAGGACAAAGCAAAGGTAAAGCTGGGTCTGCCTTCTCCAGGGGCAGCGCTTGAAGGTTCACCACCTGATCTCTGAAGGGACATGGCCTTGGTGTTACCTGGGGATCCACGGGCCCAAACTCTAGGCATGATTCGTCGACCAAAATAACCTGTAGATCCCCTACGAGGTCAATGTGAGCAAGAGCAGAGTCTTCATTGATAAGAACTTCAGCTCAATGAGGTCATGCTTACCCACAGATCTCCCATCTATGGGGTCATGATTGCTGTGGAATCTTCTTGTTGATTTGGAGCCGAATTCACTTCTCAAGCAAAGAGACTCGTACAGCAGGATTTTAGGTGTCAGGAAAAAACTTTATTCAAGTCTGAGATAGCAGCAGTCCGCCTCTCCCCTCTTGGTCTCTGTCTCCTCTTTTTAAACCCCTGCTAGTGTCCCACCCCACATACCATCAGTTTTAGGTAAGAACATCTGTATTCAATCTTAGGGTTTTTGTTTTAGTCCCTTGTCAATTCTATAGGGTCTGTGTGCGTGTGTTTGACATGAGGCCCCCTTACTTATGGTGTGTTTGACATGAGGCCCCCTTACTTATGGTTTCTTTTTATGGGAACCTGTTGGCTTATAACCTTATTGCATTTACCAGTTGATGTATGTTTTGCAGACCCCACTGCCTTCGCATGCAATCTTCCAACAGCAGACACCATTATGTTTAAGAAGGGCACAAAAGTAACATGTAGTTAACTCATAAATGTATAGAAATTATAAAATAAAGCCAAAGGAAAACTTCGTCATGATTTGCAGCGATTGCAGCCACCTAGACTTTGAGGGGTGTAGGGACAGCCTTCACTCCAACCCTTGCTGCAAGAAAGTAAACACGACTTAATTCACGAGGCAGTTCCGTGAGTCTTCTCCTTGAAAAGAACACCACTCGATGAATAGGCTCCACTTCACAGCATAGGCCTGGACGGCACTCTCACTGAGATGGTGATGGTGTCAACTACCCCTTGAGGTAGGTCACCTAGAGCCTCTACGTCCTGTCAATGCACCAGACATGAAGTTTCCAAAGGTCTGGATGTGGGTGCCAAAGGGTGCCCTGTGTCTCTGAGTCAGAAGGTCCTTCCTCAGAGGAATCAGCTAAGGAGGGGCTGTCATGCGAAGCATTAGTTCTGGGAACCAGGTCCGTGTGGGCTAGTAGAGTGCTATTAGCAGAACCTGCTCCTCATCCTCCCTGATTTTGCTCAGTGCCTGTGTTAGAAGGCTCACTGGGTGGAACACATGATTGCTTAGGCTCCACGGCCAGCTGTGTGACAGTGTGTCCATGCCGGTCAGGGAGAAAAACAACTGGCAGTGAGAAATCTCTGGAGAGGCAAACAGGTCTACCTGAGGGGCTCCGAAATGCTCCCAAATTAGCAGAACCATCTGGGGATGGAGTCTCCATTCTTCGGGAAGTGCATCTTGCAACACCTCGTCAGCCGCCTGGTTGCACACGCCTGTAATGTGAATTACTATGAAGTAAAGTCTGTAAAACCCTGTTCTCATTTTGGCTGGAGGGACTGGCTGTCTTTCTGGCTGACTCGCGACTTTCACCTGAAGGACCACAATTTCTGCACGCAAGACAGGGGCATCCTCATTGTTTACTGATGTAAAGCAGACTCTGCTGAACTTGACACTGAGATGGCCTGGGAAGCTTTAACTGAGCATCCAGAGACCAAACTATTGGCTCGAGCAGACCACCGATGTGCTGGCAGTGGGTCAGAGAGAGGGGAAATGCAGGAAACCGGCTAAGGTTACTCGTAGCTGGTCCGCAGCAGATTCTGAGTGTATGCAACTCTTACCTGTGCTCAAACAGAAGTGGAGGTGGGTAGTCCATTGGTTCGTCTTCCAAGTCTTCCCACCGCTGCATGTTGTCCAAAGACGAGAGTGAGTGTAATGCGGGACTTGGCCGCCCACAACTCCTTGTCCTCCCTGGGGACCCAGAGATAGAAACTGCTCTTTTGTTGATAATTTTGGTTACTACTGACAGTGAGGTCAGCGGCAGAAAAAACTAAAGGGAGTGGTGCATTCACCATCTTTCGAAGAGCAGAGCTGCTTGCATTTGCTCTTGCCACCAGGTTTGGCCCTGGATGGGTGGGGTGGCTGCCCATCGCACGACCCAGAGATCGGAGGCAGCTGGATGCGATTAGCGCATACCAATGTTCATTGGTTCATTTTAATACACTCGAAGTAAATTGGTCTCTGGAAGCGAGATCCCAATTCATTGGTCATATCCTAGGTGACTCGGAGTGACCGACTGAAAGGGAACTGGTTAATTTCTTTTTAATTAACTCTCTACTGGACAGTCAGGTGAGACAGATGAACTTCAAGGTTAGCTAAAACCTCATAATTTCATAATGAACAAAATATTTGGTCAGCATCCTCTGAGAAGGGTGGAACCAGACGGATATTCTTGGTAATATCAAACAATGATCTAATATATTGAATATAATAATTCCAGCTGATGATGTAAATGAGGATCATCAGTCTGCTTCTGGAGGTTATTTCTCTCAGATCTGAATGATGTGATTGTGTTGATGGAGACGACTGAAGTGAATGTGGTTTAATTTCAGTCTCAAGCTGAGCACACAGAGCGTCAGATTAAACAGCAGTTTGAGAAGCTTCATCAGTTTCTCAGAGATGAAGAAGAAGCTACAATCACTGCATTGAGGGAGGAAGAGGAGCAGAAGAAGAAGATGATGAAGGAGAAGCTGGAGGAGATCAACAGACACATCTCAGCTCTTTCAGACACAATCAAAGACACGGAGGAGATGATGAAAGACAGTGACGTCTGCTTTTTGAAGGTCTGATTTCAAATGATTGATTGATTGATTGATTGATTGAGTTATTGATGATCAATGGTGTATTTGTTCTGCAGGAGTTTCCAGTCTCAAAGAAAAGGCGAGTGATCTGCTGCTGTCTCTGTTCTTTCTGTTTCTGGTCCAAAGACTCTTCAGATCTGATCTTGAATTTTCTTCCAGAGTCCAGATCTCATCACAGCCACAGAATCTACCGATACATTCTGGAGCTTTGATTGATGTGTCACGATACTTGGGCAACCTGTCCTTCAGAGTCTGGAAGAAGATGCAAGACACCGTCCAGAAGAGTGAGTAACACACACACACACCCACACACCCACACACACACACACACACACACACACACATAGAAAATGATGCAATACTGACAATTTTGTTTAGTATTATGTATGAGAGAAGTATGAAGAACCAGATCATCTGCTACACCAATATCAGAAATAATCAATAATCAGAATTCAGTGCACTTAAAGGAATAGTTCAACCAAAAATGAAAATACACTCACACACACACACACACACACACACACACACACACACACACACACACACACACACTTTTAATTTATTTTATTCAGGGTAATCAACAAATCTTTTCTATTTTTTTTTTTATATTTCATCTAATGTTTACACTATATTTTGTCATGGTGTGGTTAAGGGAAAGAGCACTTGATGTGAATATACCCTTAATAGTTTTAATTTTACACAAAAGAGCAAATAATACTACAACAGGCAGGCAGTCAGTTATGTAGACTCACAAAATAAAACCACAATTATAAAGGAGAAACAGAACAGGATGATTTAACATAGGAATACAGGAGAAGACAATAAGACAATCAACAGAAACTAGGTCACAGAGCACATGGGAAATTGGAAACAACCCAGGAGGGGGGTTGGCAAACAGAGTCAAAAGCGAACAGAGTCCAGGGAGGAACAGATGGAGGGAGGAGCCAGGAGCAGGAGAATCGTAGGACCCAGAGCACAGCCCAGAAGATGACCCATGGTGGAGCCAACGGAAAGGTGAAAGAGGAGGAAAGGCTGTCGACTCCATGGAGCCGCCTGATGGCGGCGGAGCAAGTGAGCCAAAGAGAGAAAGTTGCCGCTTACATCGAGTGGCCAGCCCCACTCCAGATCCAGAGCCCAGCCCACCACTTCACCACGATGCGGAGCGACAGCCAGTGCCCACTGCTGGCAGAGTCTGCTGCGACCACAGAGCCATCACCAGGGAGAGCGACAAAGCCGTGGTGCGCCACCAGACCTGAGTCGACTGCGCCAAACCAGGTGCGTGAGTCGGCTACACATCACACCACGGTGGAGAATGCCAAGTACTGCGAGAGCTGCAGCAGAGCTGAGGGTGAGCTGATAATCCATCTAGAGCTGCTGGATCTACAGAAAGAGCTGGATCACTGTGATCTGGCGAAAGATCTGGCACATTGCATGTATTCAGAATCCCTGCTGGTCCTGTCAAGCCATCCTGAATCCCAGCTGATCCCGTCCAGCAGTCCTGAGTCCCTGCATCAAGAGCACCCTCCAGCCAGAGTCTGCTCCCTAAGCATGCCCTCCAGTGATTGGCCCGTCAGCATGCTCTCCAGTGATCAGATATCAAGATTTCACACCTCCCACCCTATCCAGCCACTGTCAATGTCTTCAAGCAGCCCCTACGCTCACCCTCAGCTCATCATCTTATTAGGATTATTCCTATCTAGCATTCCTAATTTGTGTTTATTTTTTAGTAAATTATTATTTCTCCTGCATTATTATAGTTTAATTTCTTGAAATTGAAAGTGAAATTATAATAAGAGCATCTGTTGATTGTGTATCATCAGCTTCAGTGATTTTGGATCCAAACACAGCTCATCCAGATCTTCTTCTCTCTGATGATCTGACCAGTGTGAGACGGATCTACAACAGTCAGTCTGTTCCTGATAATCCTGAGAGATTCGACTATTATGCCTGTGTTGTGGGTTCAGAGGGGTTTAACTCAGGAACACACTGCTGGGATGTGGAGGTTAAGGAGAGTAAATACTGGCGACTGGGAGTAACTACGGCATCAAACCAGAGGAAGGGAGAGGATTTCTTCAAATCTGATGTCTGGTTTGTGTCATACGGGTGGTTTCCAGGTTTTGGTTCTGGTTCTGGTTTTGGTGTTAAACGTAATCTTGATCGTGTGAGAGTGTATCTGGACTATGACAGAGGAATGGTGTCATTCTCTGATCTTGTAACTAACACACATCTACACACATTCACTACCACCTTCACTCACACACTCTTCCCTTTTTTTTGGAATTATTCCTCTCTGAGAATCTTATCAATCAATAATCAATAATCTTTTGATCTGAATCTTCCTGCTTTCATTTTTCATCAAGATCACATGAATAAGAGACTGAACATCCGACCAGAAAACTGACGACTAAATACTGTAATAAACACTGTATTAAAAACATGATGTTTTGATTATAAAAATGGAGAAAAAAAACCTTGGGAGTTTTAGTTCAATTTTAAACTCAGCTGTGTCAGATAGTGTAAATGACTTTTATGACTGAACATAATCTCTGGGTGCTGATCCACCATCTAGTTTGGATAGAAACTGAAACAGATTAAGAAAGAGACAGGACTAATATTAGCGTAAATGCTATTCTTTTTACAATGTCACAAGTACATCGTATTGTAGGAGTAGTGTTCCCGGATCCAGCAAATCTAAGTAATGCAGCCTAAAAATCCTTTAACGGATTTGAATAATAAAAAGTGTGTTGGTGTGTTATGTGTAGGCTAAGTTAAAAAGATGTGTCTTTAATCTAGATTTAAACTGGCAGAGTGTGTCTGCTTCCCGAACAGAGTTAGGGAGATTGTTCCAGAGTTTAGGTGCTAGATAGGAAAAGGATCTGCCGCCCGCAGTCGATTTATCAAATACTGAGATACTTTTATAAATTGCAGCAACACACCTCCCCCTTACCTTTTAAACGTGGCTCATTTCTATAGCAGTAATTTTGGGGGGTAGATTCATTTAGAGTAATATATTCATCAGGTTTTAGCCAGGTTCCTGTCAAACAAAGCAAATCTAGCTTCTGATCTTTGATCAAATCATATATATAAAGTGCTTTTGTGGAAAGTGATCTAAAATTCAGTAAGCCAAGTTTTATTGGTTGCTTATTTGTATTATAGGTAGTTTTTATTTGTTGAACATTAATTAAATTATTGCTTTTAATTTGGTTTTTATTCTAAAAGCAGTCTCTGTCACCAAGTCAGCAGAGGGAGCCCTTACTTCTGGATGATCTGTGATCACTTCCCCTGCTACTTCCTGTTTCAAGACTATAAACTCTGAAGCAGGCCTCTCACCTGCAGGTTGAATTGATTGATTGTCTGTTTGCTTGCTTCTAGTTAGCCTAGCGATTCCCTAGTCACCGATTCTTTGGTTTTAACCCTGCCTGTCTTTGATTCTTTGATTGTTTGCTGCCTGACCCAACCTCTGCCTGTTTTTGGATTCTGTTGTTGCCTTGCCTCTTATACTTATGCTGTGTTTCCACGTCTGCCTGCTTTGACCATGCCTTCAGCCAATAAAAGCCTGCGAATGGATCCACACGCCTCAGACCCCTCATTCATGACAGTCTCTATAGTGTGATATCTAGACACTATCCTCCTGTCTCTGTCTAAATAACACAGAAAAATCACCCATTTAAGTAAAGATCTGAGGATGCTGATGGGCAAAATTTTATTTCACATCTAAATCTTAATCTCCAGAAAGACTGGTGATTTCTGCTGACATTGAGACATGGAGAGAGTTCATATAAAAACATACATGTTCCACACAGGATTCTGCAATAAATCACAGAATACATGTATAGATTTAAACCATGCAGTGATTATTTTGTGTGTGGCTCAATTGAATGATTTTATTTCTATGTCATGCAGACTGAACGAAAGAAGTGAAACTAACAGAACTGTTAATAAGCAGATCTCACACTGAACATGTTTCACAACGAGTCTGCTCCGTGGTAGTGGTTGGTTATGGTTATGGTTGGACTGTTTATAGGAATCAAAGCAGGAAGCTCAACACCGGCTCTCCAGAGAAGACGTGTATCAGATCACTGTGTTATAGTATGAGTGTGCTGTACATTACACTGAAGACGTATTATTAGTGAAGACGAGCGGATGCTGTCGTGAATTAGATGCCATCTGTGTTACTCGCTAGCTCCTCTGATTCGGATCTAACCCTTTCCAGGACTCTCGAGACACATATTACACATCAGCTGCCAACGGTTCATTAATGTTTTAGGTGCAGCGTACACATATAACCCATCCGTTTACCTTCATGCAGTTACTGTCATAGCCATTGAAAATGCATCTGGATTTCATAATATCAAAACAACTTCTACAAATGACATATTTCCTCAATATTTACGAGAGCAATGTGGAGCAACACTTCTCCATTCTCCATGAGTCACTAGATCTTCGGCTCCCCGTCTGTAGATCAGAGGAAGTGAACGAACACAGGAAGAGCTGAGAGTATTTAAAGAAAGAGTTGAAGAGGAAGACGGTCAGAAAGAGAAGATGTCTGATAAGTGTGATCTGTGTCTGCTGGGACTCATCTTTCTCTCTTCACTTCTCACAGGTAAAGAAATCTTCTGTTTCTCTGAGAACGAGTTCACTTGAACATGAACAGTTTATTCTTGTGTCATTAATGAACACTAACGACGATTCATCCTCACATTAAAAGTGTGTTTCTGATTCGAACAGCTCGTCGTTATAGATAGATAGATATGAAGCAGCTGGTGATACGATGCAGCGCCATTTATCTGATTTTGATTCGATTAGATTCAGTGCGATGTGGAAAAAAATCGGATCGGTTCTATTTCTTTGGTTCAGACAGACAGCACATCATAAATGAACTGGTGGCTTCTAATGAACAAGTTACCAAATAGACCAGGCTTATCTGAGTCTGACTCACCGTCAAATGATTCAGTTCCATGAAGAAGATTGGTTATGATATCACTGACTCTCTCATACCCGTCACAGCCTTCCTCTGCTTTCATACAGCTGTACTTTTTACAGTTAGAACATTACAATCTCACATGACCCTTTAAAGTCTTGAAGACTATATTTCAGCTGCTGTAAGAAACACATGATCTGCATCAGCGTACATCTTTACTCGTCACAGCAGTCCCTTCATAGTCACTACTGCTGTGTTATAAGAGAGTCACTGAGACATATACCTCTGTATGCTTGTGTTTCAGGTATCAATGGAGTGGATGAGACTCATGTGTTCATCAGTTCTGGTGAAAATGTCCGTCTGTCCTGTAATAATGCTCTTCATGACTGTAGATCAACTACATGGAACTATAACAGGTTCAGTCTCTCAGCAGCAGATGAACTGATTGGTGATGGAGAAAAGAAGAAAGACATAGAGAGACATGAGAGACTGAGTCTGGGGTCTGACTGCTCTCTGAACATCAAGAACATCACAGAAGAAGATTATGGACTATATACCTGCAAGCAACAACAAACCAATGCTTACGTTTTTCTGCATGTTCTTCAGGGTATTTTTTCATGCTGATGTGGTCAATTTTAAAGAAGACTTTGACAATGATTGAAGAGCGTGTGTTATTTTGTGTTTCAGTCTCTTCATCATCTTCATCATCCTCACAGACTCTCTCCTGTCAGCTGTATGTGTACTTTACTGGATTCTCTTGTGATGATTGGATCAGATCTCAGAGAATTGAGGTGTTCTGGGTGAATCAGGCTGGTGTTAAACTGAAGAGATCAGACTCAGAGATCAGATATTATTCTCATCAGATCACTGTATCATCAGACTGACTACAACACTCCTGAATGAAGATCTCAACAGAGAGTGGAGATGTGAAGTTACTCACAGAGATCAAGTCAAGACCTCAGTCACATACACTGTCAGGAGATCAGGTGAGAAACACCTCACAGTCTTGTAATGTCAGCAAGGCTGAGGAACATTAAATAGTTGGTTTACCCAAAACTTTCACTTTCCTTCAAAGCATCTCAGGTGTGTGTGACTTTCTTCTTTCAGAGGAGTCCAATCTGAGTTTTATTAAAAACCGCCCTGGCTCTTCTAAACTCGATCATCGCAGGAGGCCGGCGGTTCACATTAAACATGATAAATAAAGTATATGTGAACTAAATAAAGCGTCCCTCACATGGCCGCGGGGTAAAGAGCAGCTGTAGTCAATCTATGAGTTTTTGTAAGATAGATATCTGTATTTCAGAAGCGATGAACACTTTTCTCTGTGGTATGCAGAAGCGGTCTTGACGGATGACGCAAGACTCTTTGTGTTTCATGATTAATGATGACCGCAGAGAGAGAACCAAACAAAACCATGAGTCATGAGTCAGAAGAACAAACCTAGGATTTGTAAAGAAAAAATAGTCATTTTTATTTATATAGCGCTTATAACAACAGGTTTAACACAGGTTGCATCAAAGCACTGAAAAATGTCGGTATAAACCGAGAGGAGACGAAATATTTTCTTTTATCCTACATTTTTCCAGTTCATTCTCCTCCTGGAGCCGTGTTAGAGACGTTTTATTAAGTTTAGGAGAAAGTCACATACATCTAGGATGCTTTGAAGATAAAGTAAAAGATGATTTAGGAGTGAACTTTAATATCACTGAAGCAGAACGAACCAGGTCTGACGGAGAAACTCAAATCACTAATAACAAGAAGATCTGCTTTATTTATTTGTTTTAAAGTAAACTTTTCATGTGATGTGGTGATAAAAGTTCAGATACGATCATGACGTTATAAGGCAGGAGTTTCCACGGTTTTCTTTCAATTGTCAGCAAAATATGTTAAAAATCTAATAACATGAACACATTTTTCATACTCGTTTAACCTTTGTTTCACATAAAAAAATGAATAAATTACACATTCATTAAAGGGGTCATATGATGTGATTTCAAGTGTTTCTTTGCGTGTTACAAGCTGTTAGTGCTTAGATACGTTATATATATAACCTCACAGAACTTTATAAAAGTTATGACTTGTCCACACTCCATTAAACGACTCGTTTAAACCCGCCCCCACTTCTCTCCGCCCATATGTTCACTCCAAGAAAGAAGGCGGAGCTATAATTCTGGCTGTAGTGTTGTCTTATGGCCAATCAGAGAACACCTCGCTCTTTCAGAACGATGAGCTTTGCACAAATCGGCCCGTTTTAGGAGGCGGGGCTTAGAGGAGAAACAAAGATATACAGTATGTGGAAAATAATGTGTTTTTTTGCACGTTGCATTACACTAAATAAACTAAATAATGTTCTTTTTAGCTCCATCTTACGAGCTCTCCTTATAAATCATAGCATGTTTCAGATGATTAAAAGCACTGCTTGTGGTCTGTTCATAGTCTCTTCTGTAGTGACGGTGGTTTCTGTTTCTGCCGCTGCGTTCGCTGCTCTCCTCGCTGCCGTTCTCTGCCTGATCTACAGGAAAAGAGCAGGTGAGTTTACTAACAGCTGAGATCCGCTAACACATACGTCCTCTTCAGAGTGATACTACGGAGAGAACATCATGCAATTGCGACGAACACCAGTTTAATCCTGCTGAGAATTTCCAAAAAACAGAATGAAAGACAAAATCTCGCCGCTTGTCAAATCGGAAGCGTTTGGCGTGTTTTCTCATAAATATTTGTGTTTTTCCAGATATGAAAAGAGGGACTGGGCAGTCGGCGGTGAGTTCAGCACTGAAAGTGATTTAGATTCTAGTTCTGTGTTTAAAGCTCAGTCGGGCGTTTGTTTGTGGTCTGAAGGTCAAAGGTGAGAACGAACACAAAGCGCTGTATGAAACAATCGACGTGTTGATTCCTGCTGCCGCTGGAGACCATGTGAGTCTATCACTTCAGTCCTGCTCCTGATCCACACACTACAGCTCTCTTCTATTAAACCTGATCTCTGATCTGATGTTTAGGAGCGGACAGATGATGTGACGTATTCTGAAGTGTCTTCTTCCACTGGAAAGACAGAAAAATCAGTCAGAGTGAGTACAGCAGACAGCAGCTCGCTCTCTTCATCTTTCTCCGTTCAGATAAGCATTTCTCTCTGAATGCTGCTGAGATGTAGTTTGACTCTCTGATAAATAAAAATTAATATTAATATTAATAATAAATATGCAGTTGACGGAGCACATCTGTGCTGTTCTTTCAGGATGGTAATGATACAGTGACTTACGCGGCCATCAGATGAACAGAAAACGAGTCTCAGAATGAAGTTCTCAAGAACATGAGCTTCATAAATAAATGATTCGCTCAACACAAGGATTCTGGGATTCACGTCTTCGTTGTGTGGAAGAATTAGATATGTTTTGTGAATAAACAGACGTTTTACATCAAATTTATTACATTTAAAGCAAGGTGCTGTAAAATAATATATATATGTGTGTGTCCTTTGATGCAACCTGCGTTGTTAAAAGCGCTATATAAATAAAAATGATTGATTAATATATATATATATATATATATATATATATATATATATATATATATATATATATATATATTTTTTTTTTTTTTTTATATATATGTTATATATTTAGATATAATTTTTTTGAAGCTTTCAGCATGTTTTCAGCAATTATATATGTGTCACAAATTATAGTTATACTATTTTTGTCTTATTTTAAAAATGTTAATATAAAAGGTTAAAAGTTACGACTCGTCCACACCACTTGTTTAAACTCTTTTACATTAAATATGCAGTATATAAATAAAATAGTACAGAGAAACCATGATGAAGGCAAGCAGCACAAAACACTGCCATCAAATCTGTTTTAAATGAGGAGCTGAAAACTGATCTGTTTTTGTGAAGGATGCGTGACTCAAACCTCATACAAGATCATTCTGAAAGAAAAAGAGTATTGCTCAGCTCGAATGATTTATGAACTGAGTTTCCTGTTTAACTCAGAAGAGCTGCTTTCAGTAAATAAAGTTGACTTATAACTGATTGTCATGCCTCTATAGTGTCTGCATAAGAATAGTTACAAACCTTTGATTGTTCTGTAGCTGTATAAGAACAGGGCTGACTCTACAAACTGGTTTTCTCACGCTTTTGTCCGTACCCAGAAAAACACAGTTTGTTCAGCCATCAAGAACGACCCATCACTGCTGTGCTGAGTCCAGGAGGTGGCCATAGAATTTAAAGAAGTTTTTATTATTTCATTAATAATTGTGTGTGTGTGTGTGAGTGTGCGATCTAAGTAATGCAGCCTAAAAATCCTTTAACGGATTTGAATAATAAAAAGTGTGTTGGGGTGTTATGTGTAGGCTAAGTTAAAAAGATGTGTCTTTAATCTAGATTTAAACTGGCAGAGTGTGTCTGCCTCCTGAACAGAGTTAGGGAGATTGTTCCAGAGTTTAGGTGCTAGATAGGAAGAGGATCTGCCGCCCGCAGTTGATTTTGATATTCTAGGTATTATCAAATGGCCAGAGTTTTGAGAACGCAGCGGACGTGCAGGACTATAATGTGATAAGAGCTCGCTCAAGTATTGAGGAGATAAACCATTCAGGGCTTTTATAGGTAATTAATAAGATTTTAAAATCTATCTGATGTTTGATAGGGAGCCAGTGCAGTGTTGACAGAACCGGGCTAATATGATCATACTGTCACTGGTGTGGTTTAGCGTAAGGAGCACTTTGACAAGTAAAATAATCCTCTTAAACGGGCAAAATAATAATATACAAACAGGCAGGAAGGCAGAACATACACCACACATGAGGACCTTGACGATCGTCAAGCTGAATACAAACACACAGGACTTAAATACAAGGAAATTGACTAAATTAACAAGACACGGCTGAAGACAATAATACAGTTAATAGCAAAGGAAGGTAGGGCACAGAGAGCACATGACACAAGACAAACAACAGCACAGAGTCCAGAGACGGGACACATACTTCCTAGTTCTAGTAAAGACTGCTGTGTTTTGGATGAGCTGAAGTTTGTTCATGAAGCGTGCAGAACAACCACCCAATAAAGCATTAAAATATCAGTGTATCAGTGTTATACTGATGGTGTGGGTCATGCTGTAATCATCTGACCGTAAATAGTGTGCATTTTATTAGAAAGTTCAGTGGTTCTGAAATTTCACTGATTGTCTGCATGAACAGCACATTTCTGTGAAATACAAATATAAAAGATTGGTTTAGATAGCCGTGTTCATGATCACGCAGTTACCTTTCTTTGGAGAAAAGTGTCTTATTCATTATCTATTACCAAGATGTTATGACAGAGATAGACTCTCAGTCCGGTCTCAGTCGTGTTCAGAGTAACACACTTCTACAGAAATACAGCAACAATGAACTGCACAGAAAAAAAGATGTGGACGCATAGGAAGAAACATATAAATGTTTAGATAGAAATAAAGAAATGATGCTGAGTTTAAATATAATCATCAGATCATATAAAGCAGCCGACAGAAACATCTCAGTCAGTGTTTTTATCACAACATCTAAATTATATTGACAGGAATTTGAAACAGTTTTGCTGCTTTGAGCATTAAGCAGCGTTAGTATCGGTATTTATCAAACTAAAAAAATAAATGAAGGTAATCTGGAAAAAAAGGCACAGACCCAACCACAGACTTAATAATAAAAATAAAAAAAATAATCAAAAAACAAAATATATAAATCATAAACCCTTTGATCACAGTATACTTTACCGTTTACAGACATGTTTTCTGTATTTAGTCCTGTCTGTATGAAGGTGTGTGGTGGATTAAAGGCACAAGCTTTCTACGTATTTCATGATGTCTGTGTGAATTAAGAATGAAGAACGATGGATTAGAGATGTTTTTCTTGTTGTTCTGTGCTGCTCATGCTTCTTCTTCTCAGAAAGCGGTGGGATGAAGTTGACTTTAGGGATAACACTTCATCTTTGTGAATGAAAGCGGTGGCGGGGAGGAGACAGAGCACTCTTCATGAGAGCAGTCGTGCTTTTAATTTCAGAAGACTCCTGGCGATCGAGAAACGTCTGTCAGATCCCAAAACAGCAGAAGGATGAAGTTCAACGCGGCTTTGAGTCTCGGAGTCATGCTTCTCTACGCAGCAGGTAAACGCTCCCCTACAGCGCCACGAGGTCAGGCGTGTGTTAAACGTGAAGTCCTAAGACTTTTTCTAAACAAACTTGGAGAAACTTACGATTAAATGCTTGGTTTTCGCAGGAGAGAGCAGAATGAAATTCTTCACGAATGTATAGTTTATGTATTTCATTTCAAGACGACTTTAACTGGATTGATGGGATAGGACATAGATATATGTTTTGATGTAAGGATATTTCCATGGAATGTGATTTTTACTTAGTATTGTAATGGGCATAAAAGAAAAGGGAATATTTTTACACACACTGTATCGTGACTGAACACACACACACACACACACACACACACACACACACACACACACACACACACACACACATTATTCAGCAGCTCTCTAATGTTTTATGGCCGTCAAGCTCAGAAATAATCAAACTCACAAACGCACTGCGTGTAGAACGTCACCTAGCAGTGATTTAACAGGCGTTCGGGCTGAAATCTATAAGCATTACCGTTGAGGTAAAAGATCTTGATATCATGTCATTTTTAAGCAGCAGGGAAGTGACGAGTCAGACCGGTTCATCAGCTCCTATCTCTGCTTACTTTGTCTTTGTCTGTCCACACAGGTTCAGTCTGTCAGTTAGATGGTGAGTTGACGTGATGGCCCTGTTACACCCCGGAGGTTCAGCTAGGACTCGTTCCCCATCCTGCTCTGCTTTGATCAAACTGAAAATGCATTGGCACCCATCTGCGTCCGTGTGTGTGCTGGTCTAACAAAGAGGAAAATACACTCCACAGACCAACTCAGACCTAGTCTAAAGCCAATGGCGCAATATTTGATCGTTATTTAAGAGTTTGTTCGTAGAAAACACGCCGCAGCATGCCTTACTTCACTAATCACACACAGAGACGACTGACTTATTGCACGTTATCCTTAAAAACACATCCTTCACTTCCTTTAGCAGCGCTTTAGTACTAAAAGTACAGTACTGCGACGATTTAGCGCAAAATATTTCCCAGTGTTGCATTCACACCGACAGCAATCGAAAGATCTTGTGAAAGAAGTAACGCAAGGTTTACGCAGTATGTGTTTTACGCCGCTGTAGAGGTGCTGTGTGACTCCTCCTGAGAGGTGGACTGGGTAGTGCAGTCGAGACGGTTTTATCCTCCTCAGACCTGACGCACGCACGGGTTGCCAGATTCCCGCTCAGACCCTTTCGTTTCCATGACTTGGAAGTGCTGTTTTTCCGCCAACTGGCAACCCGGGCGTTCCGAGAGGTGATTGGGTAAACCGGCAGTGGGCGGGGTTTCGTAAAAAACAGGCGGAACACCCGTTTTCAAGACAGAATAACAGACTGTAGCATTGTTTTCCAGATAAACAAGTATGTCTCTTAAATATCCAAAAACATTTCTACGTTTAAATCGTGGCGTTTTTCGTAAACACATACTGTATTATTCTTGTCAACTGAACAATGTGTCACATCTCAGTCGATCTCTGAAGTATATTTTAAATGTAGATGTGTGCATGTAGCAGACTGCATTTACTTGTGTTCCCCGGGAACCGAAGCCATGATCTCCACGCTGTCAGCGCTATGCTCCACTACTCCGCTCCAAGATCATGTATTTTCAACTCTTGGTTTCTGTGGTCAGTGTGCGGTCGAGCCCCTCTCAACAGCAGGGTCGTCGGCGGGGGGCTGGCCGTGGCAGGTCAGCATTCATCTCGTCTTCCAGGGCATCGACTACGGCCATGTCTGCGGCGGGAAGCTCATCACCAAAGACTGGGTTTTGTCTGCAGCTCACTGCTTCCGGTGGTATGTAGTGAAGCGTGCCATGCGTTTGTAAATCGACTGCAGTGGGACTAAAGCAGACTTCTTTTACAGGTTCAATGCATCTTATATCGTGGTGTACTTTGGGCGTCGGAGCCAATCCGACCGAATCCTTACGAGGCGAACAGGACAGCGACTCAAACGTCGACCATCCTGACTTTGACGCTTCTACGTTTGACAACGATATAACGCTGATCCAGCTCTCCTCGCCGGTGTCTTTCTCTGATTACATCGGGCCGGTGTGTCTGTCTGCGGTTAACAGCACGTTCTCCGCGGGTACAGAGAGCTGGGTCACCGGATGGGGAAGACTGCAACCTAACGGTGAGTGAACACGTCCCTGCTGGTTAAACCGTAAACCACCTAGAGATGTTTTTGAAGGCAACGATCTGCGTCACAGACACCGACCTGCCTGACGTTCTTCAGGAGGTGGAGATACCGGTAGTGAACGACAGCGACTGTAAAAACGCTTATGGAGGCGCCAACGTAAGCATCACAAGCAATATGATTTGTGCCGGACTGTTAAATCAGGGAGGAAAAGGTGCGTGTCAGGTAAGAGTTCACTTACCTCTTTTTAATCGAAATGAAAGCCGATGGCAAACTCTACACCTCCAGCTTGTCATGAACTCTTACTCTGTCTTTTGATACACTAGCTGTTGCAGAGTATTTGTGCCTGTGACAGAAGTTCACTGTGAAAGATATAAATGCTGTTTTGGTGGACGCAGGGAGACTCTGGCGGTCCAATGGTGAGCAGGAAAGGCTCTCTGTGGATTCAGTCTGGAGTTGTGAGTTTTGGCATGCAGTGTGCGGACCCCACGTTCCCCACCGTCTTCACCAGAGTCTCTCCGTACCAGGACTGGATCAAGTCTCACGTGGGCAGCGACCAGCCTGGGTTTGTTGTGTTCAGCGCAGCGTCCGAGTCCGTCTTCAGAAGCGTGCCCGACCTCCTCCTCGTTCCTCTTTCTCTCACGTTCTCCATCTTTCCTCTCTCCGTCTTCCTCACTTTCTAAACACTGCTTGAAAAGTCATTCTCAGCTTGTTTGATGAAGACTTGCCAGTGCCGTAAAACAAATAAACATCAGAGCAATTGGATTATTATTTTGTCATTTATTCTTTATCTTTTTAATGAGCAAAAAGTGTCTCAAACCTGCAGTTTGTTGAATGATTTTAGTGTCTTTCTCGTCCCTTGATGAACCAATCAGATCTGAAGAACCAGTTTCTGTAACGTTTAGGTTTACAGTCGGTGTTTGGTGCTTGTACATCAGTGTCATCCATCTATCTTCCTCTGATTTTAGCCATTACTCTTCATGTTTAAGGTTAGGTTTAGGTGTAGAGATAAGGTCAAGACTACATTTTTTGGATTAAAATGCTGTCCCAGGGTCATCTAGACACACGTCGAGCAAAATCAGGACGTGCCGCGGTGAATTTAAAAAAGAAAAATTGAAGATAAAAATAAACATCATACACAAGAATATATTAATACCACATACTCTAAGAGACAAGGCAAATGGGGAATAACAGGGAGTTTAAGAGTGGACATAACAGTAATATAATCCACTTGAATGGTTTGAGAGAGAGCTCAGAAAAGAAAGCTTTACTTTGTTCATCTTTAAAGTAGTCTATTGATTATTTTATGTATTAAGTGCAGCGCAGCTTTATGGGTAGGGGTGCATGCAGTGAAACACGGGAACGAATCAGCAGACTAAGTCATTAAAACAGATAAGAACACCGTAACTTGAAGCAGGGCAGGAGGAAAGTCTGTTTGATCGAGTTTAGAGGAAATAGGAGAAATACTGGAACTTTTTTATAAAATAACTGCAGCATGAATTACAGCGGCCTTGAAAAAGAGAAAATCTACCTCGTGCTCACACTCCGGGACAGAAGATGGCGGTAAACACCACCCCACTGTTAAACTCACTAGAGGAGGAGAAGAAGAAGAAGAAGAAGAAGAAGAAGAAGAAGAAGTCTTCCTCACTCGACGCTCTCTTGTGTGGATTACGAAGAGAAACATGATAAATATCTGCCATAAACATCCCATTAAGGTACGTTTATTATCAGTTTCTCATGTAGATTCGTATTATTGTAGATTTTCTCGTGTTAAGCCCGATCTCTGAACATTAACAATAATAATAGAGTTGTGACGCGTGCAGAAGCGGATATCTTAAAGATTATTATGATATAGAGCCCTAGAGATTCTGCTTTTGTTCGAGATTAAGATACAGACTATAGAATATAGAATAAAGTATAGGAGATATAGATTGAAACAATAAACAGTGCGCTTCTGTAGGCCGCGGAGATTCACGGGTGATCTGGAGAGAAACCGAATGATTTGTGAACTCTGGAGGCGCTTTTTAACGCTCAGACAACTAACACAAAACAAAAGGGCCAATGGTAAACAGAAAAACCCATTAAAACAAAACTGCGTATTAATAGACAGAACTGCGAGTGTGTGGCGGAAGAACATTGTAGCCGGAACTACTTCACGTGTTTACGTCTATGACGGATCACGCAGACACTGAGCTCCTCCGCAGCGCTATCTGCCCAAAATAGTCCAGACATGAACACTTATTATAGGACTTACTTTATTGATTCAGAAAAATTTATTCATGTATTTGGTTATGTTATGAATTTTGTACATTTTGAACGCAAACAGTGAACCTCAAACACATTTGTTTCCTTCTTCTTTCGACGCAAGTCATTTATTCTGGAAATGTACCTAACAGTCGGGATCACTAGTAGATGTAGTTTCTTCAGGGGATGTGAAGTGCACGGATAGGCTGGTGTCTGTGTTCAGGAAAGCAAATAACGCGCTCTAAGAAAATAAACCGAGTCCTCGCAATCGAAAATCTCCAAAACGAAAGTGAAAGTAAAAAGCGGCCATGTATTTGAAAGCATTGTTAAGGACCCAGCAGGTTAAGAGCGGCTCCCTGATGCCTGCATTTTATTTACAGTATAATTAGCCGACGATATAGCCGCCAGAAAAGTATTTGAATAATTTAAAATAATGAAACCCATTACTGGAGGATTTTTAGCCCTTACCTTAGCCACACACTTTTTAAGTAGATATCAGAAAACAATTTAAAATATTGTATTAATGCATTCTATGTCACGTTTAACTATACGTTTAACTATACTGTTTCGTTGCATTTTACAAAAAAAAGAGGAAACTAGCCTCATTACGAAGCGTCTTACTAAATGGATATTAAAGTTATAGTTATATTTAAAGTTAAAATGTGGAGTTTATCGTTTTAGGGAGTCTAAAGTGGTCCAATTATGAGATTTTTAAGTCAAACCATTCTAGTCCGTCAGTCATATAATGGTCAGTATAGGGAAGTTTTTCTATGAGAAGAAAAAAAACATACAGAGAGAAATCTAAATTAAACCTTACCCCATCGTAACGATACATTAATGACCTAATATGGTTTAATTTGTATTTCTCTGTGCTTGATTTTTTTCCTTTCATAGAGAAAGTTCTGACACACTAGAATGGTTAGAATCTCAAAGTGAACTATCCCTTTAACTTTAACTATCCCTTAGTCTCTTAACAGCTGGAATACACTACATAGCTTTTTTTCAGGAGAAATTAATACTAGCCAAAGATAACAGTCCGTCTGCAGATTTAAGGCAAATATCAAACAAAATCGATTAACTTAAAACTTAAAATGACAACCATCAGTTTATATTTAAAGTTACTTATGAAAAGATCTGAAGCTTGTCCTATAAACACACACACATCACCTCGTAAACACTACTGATGACCGCTCTTCTTCTGAAAGGGCTTCAGATCTTCTTCCACTACAGTCAGTAGAGCATCAAACATTTCTTCTCTTATGTTTCCATACGAAGGTGTGAAGTCAGTTTCTCATTATGGAGAACAGAGAGAGATCTCCTGACTACAGCTGTGTGTCTCTGAAGAGTGACCGCTCCATGAATAAACCTCCTTTATTCAGTAACGACCCAATGACCTCTGACCCCAGGTAGGCCATACTTTTGCATTGCTTGCTTCATCGCACACACACACACACACTGTGAAATATGGGGTTAAATTTCTGCATGTTAAAAGATCATACATTAAACACGCAAGGGTGGATTTTTCCCGGGTGAGTTTTGTGGAGCATATTCTTCACGCAAAGAAGTATTTCAGCACACACAAATCAATTTTAAAATACGTTTCTGCATGTGAGCAGACCTTCTCTTTTGTGACACTAACTTTCATCTCCTGACCGCAGCTGTGTGTCTCTGAAGAGTGACCGCTCCATGAATAAACCTCCTTTAATTAGCAATGATCCAATGACCTCTGACCCCAGGTGAGATATGATCCAGTGTGAAGCTCAATTCACGCTGCACCTTTATACACTGTTTTGACTTTGTTCTGCGTGTTTTGCTGAATGGTCATGAATTTCTCACCCCCTTTAATTCCTCAGGTTTCTTTTATTGTTGTTTATTTCTAAATGATTGTTTTTGCGTCTGACGTCGCAGGGGGTGAAATAAAAGATTGCGTGGCTTTTTGGAAATAGGCTCGTTCTCCAACTCAGTTAACAACTTCAGTTTTACTTTTTCTGAATCTATTCAGCCGATCTCTGGGTCTGGCGATAGCACCTTTAGCATAGCTTAGCATACATTATTGAATCCAATTGGACCAGTAGCATCGTATTCAGAAATGACCAAAGAGTTTGGATATCTGTCCCATTTAACTCTTCTGTAGTTATATCCTGTACTAAGACTGGTGGACAATGAAAAGTTGTGACTTTCTAGGCTGATATGAAAATTAAAATGAATGAATCAATAATAGATAGTATATCAGTGTTCGGCAAGTGAAAATAAAGCTGCGTTAAAATTATAACGTACCTCCGACTTTCATCCGTCTGATGTTAGACATTTATTCACAGGTGAGATATGATCCAGTGTGAAGGCAAACACTGTAAACACTGACCAGCATGAACAACATCAACAGATTGAATTACATTATTTCTCAGATGCTCCACGACCTGACGGTTTCTGATCAAACGCGTTCATTCGGAGAAAACACAGAACAGACAGGAGTCACACTGATTTTAATCCAGATGTAAACAGACTTGTTTACACTGTTAGTGACCCGACAGTGAACCTGACTTTACCAGTATTTTCAGGACCGATTCATCTGCTGATAATTTGTTTAACTTATTTAAACAAAATGTTCTACCTCATGCTGCCCAATGTTGTCCTCCAAAACAAAAACTGTTTAAATGTTAACAGGTACTGATCAACGCAAATGCAGAGTCTACTGTGTGACTGGTTAAAATATTATTTATTTTGCTAAGGTTTTTTGATAAGGTTGGGTGTAATAACAACTTTCCTAAAATTATATCCTATTCCTAACATAAGAAATATCCCAATGTATTGCCTTGTTCACAATGTATTGCAAAAAATATTGTAACACAACCCCTGTATCGTATCTCTAGATCCTTGCCAATATACAGCCCTACCCAGTTTAGTCAGTGATGGAAACACTATACTGTACAAAACAGGACGGCCTTTGAATGAGACGTTAAACTGAGGTCCTGACTCACTGTGATCAAGTCAAGTTACCTTTATTTCTATAGTGCCTTTAACAACACCAATTGTGTATTGGTTACTTTACCATTTTAAATAGAAGAATAGTGTCAGTAATGTATAATGAGGTTAAACACTCAATCTTCAGTTAGAGGCAATTCATTATTGGATTTAGTGGTGTCATGGTCCAGCTTGATTTACTGTCCCCAAATAACTCAGTACAGGACAGTTAGGTGAAAGGTTCATCTGGTTCCCCTGGTCTCGTTCCGAGGACTGTCTGGTGATGAGTGCTGTAGATGTCATCTCTAGGTGATGATCCACATCTGATCTGGATATTAGACGAGATCTGTTGTCTGCGGTAACCTTGGAACAGGAACGAATCAAACTAATATAAGCAAAGATAACGTCCTTCTAACAATGTAACAAGTAAATGGTGTTATAGAAAGTTTTTCAGACTCTGGTTGACCTAATTAATGCAGCCTAACTCTTTACTAGATTTAAATATTAGAGTTGTGTTAGTGTTACATGTAAGCCTGGTTAAAGAGATGAGTCTTTAATCTAGATTTAAACTGACAGAGTGTGTCTGCCTCCAAAACGGTGTTAGGGAGATTGTTCCAGAGTTTAGGTGCTAAGTAGGAAAAGGATCTGCTGTCCGCAGTTGATTGTTGATGTTTTAGGTATTATGAAACAGCCAGAGTTTTGAGAATGACGCAGACATGAAGAGCTATAATGTGATAAGAGTTTGCTCAAGTAATGAGGAGCTAAACCTTTCATGGCTTTATATCCCCATGAAAATACGTTGGGATTATATTAACGTAATGAATTGTTATTATTATTACTACTTACATCTACAGTATGTTAATGCTCAATGGCCACCTGAGCTGATCATGGTTGCTCTTGTTAATGCTGGTGTTTATACCAACTCTGCTGAATGGGTCACTGTGTGATCAAATACAATAGAACCATGTATTTTAAAATGAGAATAAGAATTATGTCTGTGTGTATATCAGGATCTTCAGGAGGAGGAAGAGGTCTTCATATGCAGATACCAGTTGTGTGTCTCTGAAGAGCTTCAGATTCATGCTTGATCCTCATCATTTCAGTAATCATCTGATGATGTGTAATCCCAGGTGAGGATAAATGATTTATGGGACAATACAAGACTCAATAAACACACATGCACTTACATAGAAAAAATACTAAGTAAAAAAAAAAAAAAAACTTGCAGTGAAAATGTAAGAGATAAATTTAAAATCATGACAATATCTAATAATTATATAAAACAAGACTAAGCAAAATGATTTAACTAGAATACGAAAAGCACACAAAGTTTTGTTATTAAACTCCATTAATTACAAACAGTGATCTGCCATTAATGTACTCTATTCACTGATTGTGAGCTGCTGTGAAACCATGAGAAATTATACTGAAAATACAAGACTAACATCTCTGTCGATGTAGATTTTAATTTATATGTCCTTTTGTTTATAGATCTTATTTAATCTGTTTTTTCTTTAGTTATTTCAGCAGAGCAGATCGAGATGGAAGCTTTCAAGAGCTGCCCATGTCTTCTGTCTGAACAACATGAACGTTACAGTGTCTGTGAATAAACATGATCAGCCAGTGAAGGATAAACTACAGAGAGTCAAAGACCAGTTCAAAACCAGCATGAAGAAGAAATATGAGAGATTATTTGAGGGAATGACACTCCAGGGGAATGAAAGCCTCCTGGACAGGATCTACACACAGCTCTACATCATAGAGGGAGAGAGTGAAGGAGTGAATGAAGAACATGAGGTGTTACAGATAGAGAACACAACCAGAATACAAAGCTCACAAGACACTTCAATCCACTGCAATGAAATCTTTAAAGCCTCACCTGAACCAGGATGTGAGGAGAAAGACCAGATCAAGACTGTTCTTACTAAAGGCATTGCTGGAATTGGAAAAACCGTCTCTGTGCAGAAGTTCATTCTGGACTGGGCCGAGGGAAAAGCCAATCAGGATGTCGATTTCATGTTTGTGCTTCCATTTCGAGAGTTGAACTTGATCAGAGATCATCAGTACAGTCTTCACAGACTTCTGCTGGACTTTCATCCTGAACTTCAAAATCTGGACTCAAAGATTTATGAGGAGTGTAAAATTGTGTTCATCTTTGATGGTCTGGATGAAAGCAGAATCCCACTGATGTTTTCAGATTATCAGAAGGTTTGTGATGTGACTGAGACTTCATTGGTGGGTGTGTTGATGTCAAACCTCATAAAAGGAGAGCTGCTTCCCTCTGCTCTCATCTGGATCACCTCCAGACCAGCAGCAGCCAATCAGATCCCTCCCGAGTACATCAACCGTCTGACAGAAATACAGGGGTTCACTGATCCTCAGAAGGAGGAATATTTCCGGAAGAGAATCAGTGACCAGCATCAAGCCAGCAGAATCATCTCACACATTAGAAGAACAAGAAGCCTCCACATCATGTGCCACATCCCTGTCTTCTGCTGGATCTCATCCACTGTGCTTCAGAAGCTCCTGGAAGAAGATCTGAGTGCAGAAATCCCTCAAACTCTGACTGAAATGTACATCCACTTCCTGCTGATTCAGATCAACACGAGGAGCCAGAAGTATGAAGAGAAACATCCAAAGGAACTCCTGCAGTCCAACAGAGAAGTGATTGTGAAACTAGCTGACGTGGCTTTCAGACAGCTGATGAAGGGCAATGTGATGTTTTATGAGGAGGACCTGATTGAGAGCGGTATAGATGTCACTGACGCTTCAGTGTATTCTGGGATTTGCACTGAGATCTTTAAGGAGGAATCTGTGATTCATCAGAGGAAGGTCTACAGCTTCATCCATCTGAGCATTCAGGAGTTTCTTGCTGCTTTTTATCTGTTTTACTGCTATTTAACAAAGAACAAGAAGCCACTGGAGATTTTTCTGCATGGATTTAAATGTAACAGATTTAAAGTCTCGCTGTATAATCTAATAAGATCAGCGGTAAATAAAGCACTCCAGAGTGAGAATGGACACCTGGATCTGTTCCTGCGGTTCTTGCTGGGCGTCACACTGAAGTCCAATCAGAGACTCTTACAGGATCTACTGTCACACACCGAGAACAGATCAGAGAGCATCAAAGAAACCACACAGGACATTAAAGATAAGATCAAAGATGCATATAATAGTTATCATCTCTCAGCTGGTCAATCCATCAATCTGTTCCTCTGTCTACTGGAAGTGAAAGATCAGACTCTGTCCAGAGAGATTCAGGAGTTTGTGAAATCAGACAAACACTCAGAGAAGAAACTCTCTCCTTCTCACTGCTCAGCAATCTCCTACATGCTTCAGATGTCAGATGAGCCTCTGGATGAGTTGGACCTCAAGAAATACAACACATCAGATGAGGGGAGAAGACGACTGATACCAGCTGTGATCAATTGCAGAAAAGCTCAGTAAGTGTTTAATAGTTAACTTAATTAGCCAATTCACCTTTATTTATATAGCACCTTTAACAAATAAGATTGCATCATAAGCACTTAAAAGTGTCAAGTAGGAAAATAAAGTGTCAGTGTAGACAGGATTACATTACATTACATTTTTATTTAACTGCATTTCATGTGCATTATTGATGTAATGGCTCAGCTCAGTTCAGTTTAAATCGAGACTGTGCTATCAAGTTGACAGTATCACTGGACATTACTGATCCACATCTGATCCTGATACGGACTGGATCTGGTGGCTGCAGTGGCCTTGGAATACGAAAGAAACAAGAGACAAATATTAGCATAGATGCCGTTGTTCTTATGATGTAACAAGTAGCCTACATCATGTTATTGGAAGATTTTAATATTAGAAGCGTATTAATGTTACATTTAAGCCAGTTTAAAGAGACGTGTCTTCAATCTAGATTTAAACTGACAGAGTGTGTCTGCCTCCCGAACAGTGTTAGGGAGATTGATCCAGAGTTTAGGTGCTAGATAGGAAGAGGATCTGCCACCCACCAAAGACATGGAGGATTATAAGGGATAAAAGAGTACAGTACAGTACAGAGGTACTAAATCATTCGGGGCTAACTGATGAAGAAGAGTTGACAGAGTAGACATCAATGGTTGAAGTATTCTACATTATTTGGCCTCAGAATTTTTCTGATTTTAGCAGTAAGAAATTACTCATCAGCCATTTTTTTTTATAGTGAGGACATTATAGGAGGACTTTGTTTAACACTGTCAAAGCATCCAGTTGATATGTTGAAGGAAATTGCACAGAATGTGTTTTTGCCAGTTGTCCGTGGCAATTATTGTTTATCCAATTAATCGGGAAAAAAACTATTGTCCAATTAATCGAATATCAAAATAATCATTACACAAAATAAAATGTGGCAATTTTCTAGGCGGATAAAAGTTAACTATAATGTATGGCAGAAGAGCACTTTAGCACAGAAACTCACGAAAAACTCACCCTGTCTCTTCCACAACGTGAGAATCTTACTGCACCAAGGTGCACCCTTGATAAATATGATAAACGAAGGCTGTCTTTCTGCATTCTGTCTGAATCTGTATTGTTAATCCTTTTGATCTTTTATGCTAAAAAAAATAACACAAACTATGAGAATTTAAAACAAAAATCAATATCAGAAAAAGTTTTTTTTTTTTTTTGTTGGACACAAATATTGGCATTTACATACAGTATCTCCTTCATTTTCATAGGTTAGAAGTTAACTTATATGTTAAAAATATGTTAACTTATGCTAGGCCAACTGCCACGGTTACACCATAATTGTTTTTTTTTTTAGATACAGCATGTCCATTTTATTCTAGTAACAAATATATTCCAGCTGTGTGACTGAACGTACATTTGTGTGATTCCAGGATTTGGTTATCGGTGGTAATTTAGTATCCATAAGTTTAATTGTGGGTCTGGAAATACAGTGGTGTGACTGAGTCCTCTATCGTCCAGAGAGTGTGTGATGATGATGATGATGAGAATTTCTAATTGCAGATCTGAGCTGCTTGGAGAATTCAATTGCATCTTGAAATTATTTTTTTTTCACCAGTGAAAACGAGACGTTAACGAGCAAAAACTAATTTTAAATTACATAAACTATTGTGAAAATCCATTGACATTTTCATCAACAAATAAAAGCGAGATGAAAATGTTAGGGAGGGATGATTTGAGATAAGATTCATTCAGAACGAATCTGCTGCGTGGTTCAGAGGTTAGATGCGTAACTTTCATTCCAACATAGAAACTATTGATCTCTCCTGCAGGACATAAACCAACATATACTTACTGCACGTCTCAAACCCTTCATAAATCTCACTATGTGGGTGTAAGGAAAGAGGAGGCATATGCAGGCATATTAGATGATGCAAAAGAGAACTCAATTTAGTCCGGTTTCTGAGCGCAGACACTGAAGCTTGTACACACTCAATGGAGAAATACACACAAAATGATGTCGAATTGTCCGTTTTGTCAACCATTCACGTAAACATAGTATATTTCGCTTTAAGTGAACGTAAACGGTAGAGAGAACATGTACATTTCATCCGTGAATTTGGTTTTAAAGATATAGCAGCCTAATTCAGTTGCTATTGTCCAAGTCACTGATGTTAATCAAGCAACTGAAGTAAAATCACTCACTGTTCTTGACTGAATCACATGCTTTAGTACTTAGTAGTTCTAAAGATTTATAAAAATGTATTTATATAAATAAATAAATATGTCTGCTTGAAATAAAGAATAATATGGTAAAAAAGTTGTTACAAAGAATGCATAACTAGCCTATAAAACCAGAAGTATTTCACTGAAAAGAAAACCATGTTCTTGTTCTTTATGAGAAGTCTTCCCGAGGACAGAAAGTTGGCAACCCTCTATAAAAGTTTGTTGTTTTGTTATTTCTTACATTTTATTTCATCTCTTCTAGACTTTCTGGCTGTGATCTCTCAGATCAGCATTGTGAAATTGTGTCTTCAGCTCTACAATCACTAAACTGTGTCCTGAGAGAGCTGGATCTGAGTAACAATCACCTGCAGGCCTCTGGTGTAAAGCTGATTTCTGATGGACTGAAGAGTCAAAACTGTCCGCTGCAGATACTCAGGTATTTAAGAAAATTACGGTCAGCTAGTCAAAATATCTGTAGATGACCTGATGGTGTATGTGTCTGTAGATCAGCGAGGGCAACTGGTGGCCCGTGGGCAGCCTGCAGTGTCTTTTAGTATAACCTGCTGGATCATATTAGACTTGGATGATTAATTTTAAAACATTTGAAAATCAAGTCACGTACAGATTGATTTCTATTTATAATGTTAATATTATCCCTAACCAGTAGAGGTTGAAGATAGCCACTCCACGTATATTCATTTCATGGATCATGGATGATCTTTTTACCAAGTTCAAGGGTATACTCGTATGTTTGGATTGTTTTGAAATCAGTTTTTTTATTTCAATTGTTATCACACCACTGCTCAAAAGCAACGTAGACCCCGAGTTTCCTCAACTTTCAAAGGTAAAATGCATTAGTCAACAAAAGCATTTTGCCAAATGCATTTAAAAGTCTACGATTGCTGCAGGATTGGTGTCCAGCCGCTTTGACTGTGTAACGTTTCTACAGTTATGAAAACCGATGGCAGAGAACAAATGAATTAATTTTTTCTGTTGGTCACTAATAAAAAAGGACCTCTGTACATTTTGTTTGTCACAAGTTTACAGACTGTATAATTGACATGTCTACATTGGCTTGTTGGGATAATGTTTCTTTGCACTGACAACAATGTTTTCCTTCTGATTTAACATAACTGCGTAAGTTCATAGTTAATGAAATCTTTGAAAACAAATTACATTAGGAAGTTAAGACGGTGAAAAAGGTGTGAAGATGTGGATTAGTAATCTGGCCCTGTGTTTGCTCTGCTCTTTTTTAGTCTTGCTGGCTGTAATCTCACTGCTCAGTGTTGTGAGAGTTTATCATCAGCTCTACAATCCTCAAACTGTGTCCTGAAAGAGCTGGATCTGAGTAGCAATGACCTGCAGGACTCTTGCGTAAAATTTATTTCTGATGGACTAAAGAGTCGTAACTGTCACCTGGAGATATTGAGGTATTTAAGAACATATAAGTGATTGTTGTGTGTGTGTGTCTGTAGTTGATCTGACTGTGTGTCTGTAGGTTGTCAGGCTGTATGGTGACGGAGCAAGGCTGTGGTTATTTGTCTTCAGCTCTGAGTGAAAACCCCTCACACCTGAGAGAGCTGGATCTGAGCTACAATCATCCAGGAGATTCAGGAGTGCAGCTGCTCAAACACAAACTGGAGGATCCAGACTACAAACTGCAGATACTCAAGTATTTAAAACCTTTTTAGACATACTGAACGTGTGTATGTGTGTGATGCAGATCTACAGTAATGTGTGCTTGTATGTTTATAGTGTGGATCATGGAGGAGAGAACATGATGAGAGCGGGACTACGAAAAGTGTAGGTCTACTGAACACAAACACACACAGATTGTTGTTTTTCTCTTATGAACTTTAATTGTATAATTAAGGGTTAATTCACCCAAAATCTCTCATCCTCATGTCCTTCCAAACCTATAAGACCTTGATTAATCTTTGGAACACAAATTAAGATATTTGTGATGAAATCTAAGAGTTTTTAGACCCTGCATAGATGTAGCAAGAACATCTGTATAAAGTGTTACAGAACTAAAGCAGATTTGACATGACAACACAAGTCTGCTTTAGTTTGAGCTCCAGACGTCTAGGACCAGCACTGCTACAAAGATCTGAATCTCTAGTTGCTGTTCAACAGCTTTCACTACAGTAGTGAGCACATTTGTGAATACTGAGCACATTCTGGACTTTACAAATATAGTCAAAGTTGTAAACCCACACAGACATCTTCACTGTTGTGTAGTTGTTGATATTTCTGTCTTCTTGTGTTCAGATGCCTGTGATCTCACACTGGATCCAAACACAGCAAACCCTCGACTCATTCTCTCTGAGGAGAACAGGAAGATCACATGTGTGAAAGATCATCAGCCGTGTCCTGATCATCCAGACAGATTTGATAACGATCCTCAGGTTCTGTGTGTTGGGAGTCTGACTGGACGCTGTTACTGGGAGACTGAATGGAAGAGACGTGCCGAAATATCAGTGTCATACACAGCTATCAACAGGAAAGGAGGGAGTGAATGTGAGTTTGGATTCAATGACAAGTCCTGGAGTCTGAACTGCTCTGATAAATTCTCTGTCTGTCACAACAAGAACGTCACTGATATACCTGCTGTGTGTTCATCCTCCTCTAGTAGAGCAGGAGTGTATGTGGACGTGTCGGCCGGCTCTCTGTCCTTCTACAGTGTCTCTGACACACACACACTCACACACTTACACACATTTAACACCACATTCACTGAAGCCCTCTGTGCTGGATTTAGAGTTGATTCTGATTGTTCAGTGTCTCTGTGTGATATCAAATGATTTAGAGTCTCTCTGTAAATCCTGATGTTCACATGCACACAAACGTATCAAATCTCACATCGTTACATTTATATTCATTCGTTATTAGTTATTCTTTGTCTTATAAATCTTGGTGAGACAAACATAATGTTCTGAATCTTTAAGAAAGTGGTGAATACGTTATCTTAAGTATTTGTACATTAAAAACCCTGTTAATTTACAGTAAACAACTAGTGGCTAGATTTGCCTGTATAATACAGTGATTCTGCAGTACACTTACTGTTATATGTAACTGTTTATTATTATACACTAAACAGTACTGTACTGTAGAAAATATAAGATGTACAGCATAACACTTTAGGTGTTTGATTGCCATTATAAAGTTTTTTGTATTACTACTATAATCTCAAACTTTATGACTATAACCTCTTCTTCTAAAAAGGCATGATCAGAATTAGCATTTCTATTAGAACTAAAATATATGTAGAGTTACAAATAATCTATAATCCTCTTTGTATCAATTGACGTGTCCATGAAAACTGCAGTTTTAATCGATGCATAATCATGTGATGGATAGCAGTTGAAATGAGGGCTAGATATGTGACGTGTAGAATGAAAGCTTATGACATATGCCATGTCACGTGTGAATGAATGTTCGTGATTTTGATTATGGGATGTAGGAAACATTCTATAAAGTAAAGGACATTGCCGAGATGCTATCTCTAAATGGGATGGAAAGTTTGTTTCGTGTTTTTTGTCATTTGTAATTTATGCACGGAAGAAGAGCCAAACTGGGGGAAAGCCCAAACCAGCTGTTTAAAACCTCAAAGCAAGAAGCTTTCGAGGAGAGAAAAAGAAAAGGAAGAGTTTTTCTCCATCGGAACAGTGCGCACTCCATCACTTGCGCTGCAACAACTCCACAAACCCTCTGTATGGAACGACTGGAAGCTGCCGCAACGTGAATCACTGACCTGCTCCAGCGTTCCTTCAGCAAGAACTCCATTGACCCTCTGCATCTTCAACTCTAGAAACTTCCAAAGCTGAGCAGCCCTACGACGAGAGACTGTCACGATCAAATCACCCTGGGAATCCCAAAGACGTCATCCAAGACGAGCGCCACAACCAATCAGAGAAGCCAGGATTCCCTCAGAGAAGCCAGCAGTCAGTTTCGTTAACGCAGACAAAGTTTCCCTCTCTTAACTCAGTGGTGCAAAGTGGAAAGCTAGGACCTCTGCTTTGATCAATATTTTGATCTTAGAACTAGCAAATAGACTTTGGGCTTCATTAATCAATTCCTTCCCAAACTGTTTGTATGCGTTTGTTCATTCTTAGCTTAGTCATGTTAGTAGAAGTAAAATTCAATAAACTTCAGTTATTAAGAGTCGTTGTCGTGTGTTGTACATATTAAAGTCAAACTCCGCTGGACTGATTAGCCAATAAAGTGTATTCTATAAATTTCAGAAAACCAACTCAAATTATTAATATTCAATTTCCCAAATATCAATTGGAGAGCTAATGCAAATAATAATTCATATTAATAATCAGATGAAAATCTTACAAGCCAGTAATATACAAAGTCCCTATCAAACATCAGATAGATTTTAAAATCTTATTAATTACTTATAAAGCCCTGAATGGTTTAGCTCCTCAATACTTGAGCGAGCTCTTATCACATTATAGTCCTGCACGTCCGCTGCATTCTCAAAACTCTGGCCATTTGATAATACCTAGAATATCAAAATCAACTGCGGGCGGCAGATCCTTTTCCTATCTAGCACCTAAACTCTGGAACAATCTCCCTAACGCTGTTCAGGAGGCAGACACACTCTGCCAGTTTAAATCTAGATTAAAGACACATCTTTTTAACTTAGCCTACACATAACACCCCAACACACTTTTTATTATTCAAATCCGTTAAAGGATTTTTAGGCTGCATTACTTAGCTGATATTAGTCCTGTTTCTTTCACACACACGCACACACACACACACACACACTCTCTATCTGACACAGCTGTCTTTAAAATTAAACAGGAAGTTAAGTGCTGGGCGTCCGGTCAGAGGAGAACTGGTCTCAACTGAGTCTGGTTTCTCCCCAGGTTTTTCTTCTTCATTCTGTATGGATGGGGTTCTGGTTCCTCTGTCTTCTTTGTTGGGGACACTTAACTTCTAGTGATTATCATTGAATTGATTCCAGAGACCGTCTCTGCATTTAATAACAAACTGTTCACTCTCGTCATTATACATCCCTGTCATTGTATTCTTCTACTTTATACTGTATAGTGCTTTGATACAACCTGTGTTGTTAAAAGCGCTATATAAATAAAAATGATTGATTGATCGATTGATTGATTGAGCGTCCCGAACAGCCATCAGCGTCACCCTGGCAACAGACACAGAGCAC
Source organism: Puntigrus tetrazona (assembly GCF_018831695.1). Taxonomy (NCBI): domain Eukaryota; kingdom Metazoa; phylum Chordata; class Actinopteri; order Cypriniformes; family Cyprinidae; genus Puntigrus; species Puntigrus tetrazona. Next base: position 8,082,348 of record NC_056701.1, on the reverse strand, counting down.
CTGGATACACCTGGCAACCCAGAGGGGGGAGAATGATCTCTGCATTGACAAGCAGTATCGTCTGTTCTCCCTTTTTGTTTGCATTTCAGACAGCAGCATGTGAACAATCGGCCACCACCCCACCGCATTGATCCACTTCACGTCACTTCTGCACTGGAGAACGAGAGAGCACTGCTACACTACAGACAATCCTCACCTCACATATCATGCTTCATTTCTTGTTGTTTTCTATAAAACCACCCTCCAGGGCACTTATTTTGAGCTCTCTTGCCATGTGTTTCTTCACCCCACCACTATTTATACCCGTGTGACGGGGAGGGGCTCAGGATTAGTTAACCACTTGCCAGAGTTCATTGGCGTTTTCTCTTATCAGAGCTACTAAGGGCTCCAAGCAAGACCCCAGTCTTCACGACATACTCTTAGTGACTGACAGACAGGGAACAGCAGTCATAATTCTGTGGCAAGACGACTGGAATATAGTCAAAATTAAGACATTATTCATTATTTAACCAAAGGTGGTGACTGGAAGAAAGTTATATGGAGATGACTGAAGATAAGTTTAATAGTTTTCAACATTTTTCAAACCCTTTTGTTTTTAAGTCTGAGCAAATATTGCATGGCATTACATTTTTAATTGCCGATCTGTATAAACTTTAGGAGAAAGTGTGGCTGTTTTATTGTGACGGTACTGCTGTTTTGTTCCCACATGGAGTTCACATCCAGTGTTTGTTCTCATCAGGATGCCTTGAGGGTAACATCATCCATTGGGACGTAGGGAATATCTTTTGTCTGTACCATTGAAATTTTGTTTCAAATTCAATTCAAATTCAAATTTTATTTGTCACATACACATACATACATGGTACGACATGCAGTGAAATGTTTTTTACAACCGTCCAGCATCAAAAAAATAGAAAACAGAAAACAGAATTTAAATATATATAAATAAAATATAAAAAATGTATAAAAATATGTATAAAAAGTGTGCAAAGTTTAAAAATATAATGTAAATAAGTGTAGATATAAAATATAAGTGTAAAATGTAAAAGGACTGTGCGAATGACCAGTGCAAAGTGGCTAGTGCAATTGTCCAAAGTAAGTGGCAGTATCTGGGGAAAGAGGGGTGAACATGGGAATCCCGGTGATTAGGTGCTGGGTGTTCTCTGGTTCAGACTCCGAATGGCCTGCGGAAGAAGCTCCTCCTCATTCTCTCTGTGTTTGCCTTCAGGGAACGAGCGCTTTCCTGAACGCAGCAGAGAAAAGAGTCCATTGTTGGGATGGCTGAGGTCTTCCACGATCTTCCTGGCCCTGGTACAGCACCGCTTGTTGTAGATGTGCTGCAGCACAGGGAGCTCAGCTGACCGCACCACCCTCTGAAGAGCTCGCCTGTCCTGCATGGTGCTGTTTCCAAACCAGGAGGTGATGTTTCCTGTCAGGACACTCTCGATGGTGCAGGTGTAAAAGTTCCTGAGCACCTGAGATGGGGAGTCTGAAGTCCCTTGCCGCCTCAGATGGTATAGACGCTGCCGGGCCTTCTTCACCAGGGTGTTGATGTGACAGGACCAAGACAGGTCCTGCGTGATGTGAACACCCAGGTACCGGAAACTGTCCACTCTCTCCACTGGGGTCCCGTCGATCTTGATGGGATGGTAAGAGCGCACCTGCTTCGTGCTGAAGTCCACTATTAACTCTTTGTTTTGCTGACGTTCAGGAGCAGATTGTTCTCCTGACACCATCTCTCCAGGTTGTTGATCTCCTGAAGGTAGGCCATCTCATCGTTGTTAGAGATCAGGCCCACCACGACAGTGTCGCCAGCAAATTTAATGATGGTGGTGGAGTTTGTAGTGGCCACACAGTCATGTGTGTACAGCGAGTACAGCAGGGGCTCAGAACACAACCCTGAGGGCTCCAGTGCTGAGAGTGAGGGAGGATGAGGTGTGTTTTCCCATCCGTGACGGCTTGTGGTCTGTCGGTCAGGAAGTTAGTGATCCAGTGACGCAGGGATGGGCTGAGTCCCAGGACCTCCAACTTCGAGGTGAGCGTGGAGGAACTATGGTGTTGAACGCTGAACTATAGTCCACGAACAGCATTTTCACATAGTTCCCTTTCCTAAAATCCAGGTGGCTTGTGGTTGTGTGGAGGAGGTGTGTGATGGCATCCTCTGTAGACCGGTTTTGGCGGTAAGCAAACTGAAGTGGGTCCAGTGTCTCCGGTAGTGATGCGGTGATGAAGTCTCTGACGAAGTCTCTCGAAGCACTTCATCACTACAGACGTCCAGAGCTACAGGGCGGTAATCATTTAGGCAAGATGGTTGAGGTTTCTTGGCACAGGAACAATGATGGACTGTTTGAAACATGAGGGGACTGTAGACTGTTTCAGGAGAGATTAAATATCTCAGTGAACACCGGTGCTAGCTGGTCAGCACAGGCTCTCAGAACCACGACCTGTGATGCCGTCAGGTCCTGCTGCCTTCCTGGTGTTCACTCTCCTGAATGCCCTCCCCACGTCGTGCTCCGAAATGGTGAACGCGATTTCCTCTCCGGCTCTCTCGGCATGCATGCTGTTCATCATACCGCTAGCGCCGCTAGCGTGATTAGCGTGATTAGCTGCAGCCTCGAAACGAGCATAAAAGGTGTTTAGCTCGTCTACCAGAGAAGCATCCGCGCTCTCCACTCTGGAGTTGGCGTTTTGGATATCTTAATAATTCTTGCTCTGTATTGTGATATGATTTTTGTCATTTCAGTTTAGTTATTGGCCTGTTGATTTGACTTGTCTGACTGTTGTAGCTGTCCTTCCTCTTTACATATGTTTATTGATTTTTTTTCTGGAGGATTGTTAATTGTTTACCCTGTTTAATTTGTGTTTTTTCTCTTTCTCTTTTCTAAAAATAAAGTGATCTTTTGTAATACTGTGCACAAGTCTGTGTCTATTTGCAACTGCATTGTGTGGGGTTTAATTAGCAGGATAACATGACATATTAATGTGAAGAAATGCGTATGAAGCTGCTTTGCCAACCATCCACTGAACACAAAAAACCAAGACTGTAATGAATGTACTGGTCAGCCTCCGGAACAGAAGAGGGCAGTGAAGCAGCAGTAAGATGTGAGTCAACCGCCGAGAGAAAAGATGAAGGCCGCAAGTTAAACCGTGGCTCCTGAGAAAAGAAAAGAAGTTGGATTCAGAGGTATTTGGTTTGTTTATACACATTAAAAGAACAAGAGGAACAAGACTAGATTTAAAAAAGCGATGGATTAATGCGTAGACGTCCCTGTAAACTACTTTCTGAAGTCGAGAGATACATTTCTGTCCAGGAAGGTAAACAACGACAAATTTAATCCGTCACTTTTAGATTAGAAGTCAAACAGTCTAACCGAACACTTGTGACCGAGGTAAGTTAACATATACACGGCTTTGTTTTTTCTGGACCTCGCTGGAAAAACGTTTTTACTACACAGATGAGGCTTTTTTTCTATCCGAAGTGATGCAGAAAACGAGCTACAACCGAGTCCCTCAAAACAAGCTTTTCCTCCGCTGTGTACAAAACACGTCGACCTCGATGCGCTGAGAGAAGAGCAGTTTCACAAACTTAGTTGTAAACATCTGGAGAGGAAGTGCGTTTCGGTTTCGGTTTCGGTTATGCGCACGTGCTACTGAGAGACGTCAGTGAGAAACACACGTGTTTATAAGAAGGTGAGTGATATATAATCAATAGACAATTTAAAATAACAATTTGTGTGGTTAGGGGAATGCAGTAACATGATTTTTGATGAACAATTAAAATGTCTGCCCAGGTAGAAAAAAAAACAAGCACACCATTTCGCGCTATAATTTTGCACTTATATACTAAAAAATGATTCTTTAGTGCTTGTTAAGATCCTCTAAGTGTACTCAACTGTGCTGTTTTGAGACACCATGGATATAAACTAAAATGCGCTTAAAATATATTTAGTTACCACTTGTATCACACTTTAGTGTACTACTGTATGAAGATGGTTTCAAGTGCGCTACAAGTGGTAACTAAATACATTTTTACAAAACAAAAATGGTGTGTTAAAAGTGCATTTAAGTTCATACACTTAGAGGAGTTTATCTTAAGAAGCACTAAAGAGTCATTTTAGTATTAAGTGCAAAATAATTACGTGAAATGGAGCACTTTAGTTAGAAAGTGTAGGTGTTTTTTACCTGGTCCACTGTCTGCTTTTGTCTTAATATAACAGGACCTTCTGTCCCATCATTACCTCCACAGGACACTGTACTTATTCTCTGCTTATTACTGCACTTATTCATTATTCAGATCTGCTGTAAATTTTATTAAATATTGTATGTAAATATGTAAATATTACCTGTTAAACATGAATGACTTGACTTTTTTATTTTACTTTATATAATAAATAAAAATAAAATGCAATTAAAAATGAGCAAGCTTTTGCTTTTCTCATTAAATTAATAGAAAAAATGTAATTGTCATTATTTACTCATGTTGTTTCAAACCTGTATTCATTTCTTTTGCTGAACACAAGATATGAAGATATTTTGAAGAATGTGGGGAAACAAACAGTCTCTGCTTAATTACCTACATTCTTCAAAATAACTTATTTGAACTTAATAAACTAATTCAGGTTTGAAACAACTTGAGAATGATAAATGATTGTATGCAAATATGACAAAATCAGAATAATTTTTTTTTGGTGAACTATTTTAATGTTAATAAACAGAAAGAAATCACTCATGACTTTAATACAGTTGCTTAAAAAAAGTATAATTGATGTAGACGTGTTTTATTTTAGATTTGTTCATTCGGTTTCTTATATTTTACTGCTGAATACTGTACCTGAGAAATAAAGCACTGTTTGTTTTATTTGTAGATATTTGTAATGTATATATTTATTTATTCTTCTTTTCTAATAACAAAAATGACAAAGATTATGATAATAAGATAATGCTTTTTTTTTTTTAAGCTAGAAGTCGTATCTGCAAGTTGTTTCTAGCCTTTAAATGTACTCCATACATTTAAAAATAATACATATATACGTAATTAAAATAAACACACACCCTTTGCAACTTTATTTTGTGTACCTGCCTCTGTATGATGGATTTAGCTAAAGAACTTAGAGTCCTTTGTTCTCTTCTGAAAATATTAAAATAAATAGTATTAAAATGCATGATGTGAATGTGTTTAAACCTATGTGTTTTTCTTCAGGTTTGAAATGCCTGCAGCATGGCTTGCGCTCACCAATCTGCTGAAGAGTACCTCGAAAAAACAGGAAAACACTACTGACTCAAATGAAAACCTTTCTCTGATCATTGATAATCTTTATCAGGAGAATATCTTCTGTGATGATGAGGTCAATGCTCTGAAAGCTGACAGGACTGAGTTTGAACAAGCCAGATGTTTATTAGACATGGTCATTAACAAAGGTGAAGAGGCCAGCTATGAATTTCTCCGGATTCTGGATGTCACTAAGAAGAGGACATTAGATCTGATTTACACTACTGGATCAGCTGCTTTTCCTTCAGAGATGAAGATACAGAGGCCAGCTATTCATTCAGTGAGTAAAAACAGTAAAGAACACTTTGGTAAAATTAACAAATGTAAATGTTTCTGTATTTTTTTTATGCTTTTTTTAGGTACAAAGCCCTGTCACATCTATCAGAAACAGCTCAAGGAGAAAGCAGAAAGTATTCTGAAGAACCAAAGTTTCTGTAAATATTTGGACGACAAGGTACAAGGAAACATACCTCTGCTTTTAAAGACTGACCGTGTCCTGAAAACAAAATGCAAAATAAAATCGAAAAGCAAAAAATTCAAAAGCTACGGCCTAAGAGCTGAGAGCTTATATTCCTAGCGAGGACAAGCTCTATTACCTGAGGATCTCCTGAGATGGCAGGAAAGAGCATCCTCATCACTGGCAAACCTGGAGTAGGAAAGACGTCGGTTGTCCTGGAAATGCTGCGTGTTTGGGCAGAGAAGGAATACAGAGAGATAGACTACATGTTTTACTTTGATGAAAGTGTTTTGGCCCACGGGCGTTTCCAGCCTGGAAGCTCTTGTGTTGATGGGTATTTAAGACCAATGGAAAAAGACAGAAAAGAAGTGTTTGAAGATATGAGGAAAACAATGAGAATGTTGTTATTGTGTTTGATGGTGTGACAGATTTGGAAGAAAAATCCATCTTCTGGAAGATCATGAACAATGATCTCCTGCCTGATGCCAAGATCGTGATCACCTGCAGGTCAGAGGTGGAAGATGATCCAGTTTTTTCTCTGACTGGCCGCCACAAACAGTGTATGTCCAAGCGATTCAGTGAAGAGTCTATCAAAACTTACTACCGGAGTAGATTGAGTCATGATCCTGGTCTTCTAGAAGTTGTTTCTGAAGAATCAAGGGCTGATTAGTCTCAGTCATGTTCCATTGTATGCGTTCATGATTGTAAGCTCAATTAAGTCTAAAAATGGCACTGTATTCAATAATCAACACACAGTCACTGGGATGTACGTCCACATTTTCCGCTTTGCTGCGAAGAAACATGGGAATAAACAAAATAAGCAAATAGATAAATACCTGAAAGAGAAGAAAGATCAGATTCATCTATTGATGGAAAATGCTTTCAATGCAACTATGAAAAAGTGCTTGAACCTTCCAGACATTAGCTGTGATGAGACTTTTTGTCACGCTTTTCTGAAAATGATCACAACAAGAGACTCAACAACATACTGTGCGTTTCTCCACAACACAATGCAGGAATTCTTCTCTGCATTGTGGCTTCTTGAACATCCAGATGAAATCGAGGATGTTCTACAGCTCTGTCAGACCGAGAAGCATAAACATGAGACACGTTCTTCCTTTCTTATGTGGACTTCTGAGTGAACACAACACCAGACTCCTCAAGTGTCTCTTCGCAGAGGATAAGATAAAGAGAACATCTGACTACTTCATTGAGAAGCTTTTAGACACGCTTTCTTCAAGCTCAGAGTGAGAATGAAGATGTTGATCTTCTCTATGTGTGTCTCAGTGCTTGTATGAGCTCCAGTCTCCTAAAGCCTGCTCAATTCTCCTGGAGAAGATAGACCATCGGCTTGATCTAGACGTGGATCTGGATCCTCATCATTGTTGTGCTTTTATCTTACGTTGATCGGTCAATCCAGAGATAAAGAGGTTTATCTGAATCTGAGCACTGTAACGTGACTGATGTAGGAATAGACATGATGCTCAGCTGCTCTCCATACATCAGGTACTAATTAGTCTTACGCTTCTGAGTTACCTTTTAAATGGACGGCTGTACTTAGCAACCATATACCCCTAGAAATATTTCATCATCGTCTATGCAAATAATCTTAAAAAAACTCAGCAAAACAAAAAAGCAATTAGTACTTGGTCTTATGCTTGATTTATTTATTGCAGGTTAAAGACTTGTAAAGATTCACTGGAGCAAATCACCTTCTTTGTAGAATTATTCCATAAATCCTCCCAGTGTGACTGCAAACTATTTGAGGTGAGAGAGACAATACAACCCAGAAGAAATCAATGCTCTGCTGGATCTTTGCTCTCGTGAAGATCTATGAGACTCAAACAGGCAGGAGTTATCTTCCAGCATTACAGTCAATATATTTCAGTCTCCTGATAAATGGATCATAGATCTCTCAGAGAGAGATCTCCATCCTCCTGGAAGTGCTGAAGCTCCAGAAAGAGAAGAAAGCAGTAGAGCTGAGAAGATTTTCAGAGGAAGAGAGAGAAGTGAAGAGTTTCCTTCAGTGTCTGCCCTACATCTCACAGCTGAGGTGAGAACATCTCTGCTCTCTTACATGTTCTTGTGAAATACACACTTGGTCAGAATTGTTGTTTCTCGTTAGTAAGATGTGAGCTTGCTTATTAATTATGGTCTTGGGCACAATTAACAAATTAACATGCTGTACAATCTACAGGAGTTGGACAGTAAAACCGAAAAAGCCTGGTTTTAGACTAAAATAATTCATTAGTATGCTGTAGGGCCTCCTTTGTGGCCAATTCAGCATCGGTTGCAGACAGATACTAGTCCTGCACAGCGCCCAGAGGGATTTGGGCAGTTCTTCTTGGCTCAAATGATGCTGGTGAAGGAAAACGTTTCCTGACTTGATCCTCCAAAACAGCCCAAAGTGTCTGAATAATATTTAGATCTGGTGACTGTGCAGGCCATTGGAGATCTTCAACTTCACTTTCATGTTCATCAAACCACTCCGTCACCAATCTTGCTGTGTGAATTAGTGCATTATCATCCAAATTCATGTCAGGTCACTCAGTCAGGTGCTACAACTCTTATCTAATCTTTCAATAGTACTCCAGTGTCTGCTATTTCTGACATGATATAAAATTAAAACAGAAATGTGAAAGTATTGTTTAAAAGGCACTCAGCCGATATTGACTCCATTAATGTCCTGTATGTAATTGTAACGAAGGGTCAAAGACAATTGGATCCATGTGCGACAAGACTTTAATCGTGGTCAGGCAGGCAGGGTCAAACAGGAGCATTCAGTACAATACAGGGGAGATCAAAGATGTAAACGATAACAGGCAGAAGGTCGGTAGGCAGGCAGAGAACAATCAGAGAACAAATACAATCCAGATCAGCAACAGGGAATCAAACACAGGATGAACGCCTCAGAGTTGCAGCCGAAACTAACAAGACTTTGCGCGCGCAGTGTCCATGAGGACGTTCCTTATATAGGCGTGGTGATGGGGAACACCTGGCAGGGCTAATCTGCCCAAGGCACGGGTTGTGGGAAACTGAGTCCATGATGACTGCAGTACTCAGGTGAGGGCTCTCTCGGTGGCGGTTAGAGAGCCACAGAGGTGCTGTTTGTGACAGTCATAGGACAGAATAAGAGACTATTAATAATCTTTGCCTACAGAAGCATTATATAATATGAAAGGCTTTGAATACAGAGCACACAAAGCGTGTTTGTGCATCCAGTGCCTCAGAAGACTTGAAATATATATTTATAAAACTTTAAACAACAACAACAGAATAATATCTGCACTATATGACTGGCTACCTGATCCCTCAGGAAATGACCGTATCAGAGCCGATATCGATCCATGCATCCCTGTTCAGAACACAAGGAGATACTTTAGATGAAAACCAGGAGGCTTGAGACTGTCGAGCCAAGAGAAATATGAAATATATCACATGGTCATCTGTCATCAGTGCTTCAACCGACAAGAACGGTTTTTCAGCAGAAAGAAAACAAAAATAAGAACTTAATCAATAGCCAGTGTGTGTATGATTTGACTTTTTATATTCACATCACAATTCAGTGCATGCATGTGTATATAAAATTATATTAGGAACAAATACAGGAAAGTTATATATTTATGAAAACTATTTATGTAGATATGATGAATACTACTAATATGTCAGTGTGTCCCATTTTAGATTAACATGAAGTATAATTTAATGACCTGTTTTAAATGTGACATCTATGCTTTTCTGGGTCTCATGAAACGTGTTTTTCTTTGCTTTGAGTTCAGTGTAAGTTTCATACAGTTATCAAAACATCTAGTTCTTATTATTAACATTTAAAGTCGAATTGAACAAATTCTTTAATATCAGCTGAAAACCAGAAACAAAACACAGAGATATCACAGAGCTGATTAAGTATCTGGATTACATCATGCAAAATAAAAAGAAACTGTTTATATTTCTCACTTTGTTCCAGATTCTCTGATCAGACTGGAAAGTAGGAGATTTCTTCTGAGACTCTTCATTAAAGCAGCAGAGATTGGAGATTACGTGACAGGAGAACAGATGCTGAATCTGTTAGTGTCTTTCTGCACCAGCTCTTATACATTATGAATGGACTCACATATTTTATTTATACTCAGATTTCCTGCTGGATCTTTACTTCACGTGAAGATCTATGAGACTCCAAACAGGCAGGAGTTATCTTCCAGCATTACAGCCAGTATTTCAGTCTCCTGATCAATGGATCTTAGATCTCTCAAAGAGAAAGAGCTCCATCCTCCTCAAGTGCTGAAGCTCCTGTAGAAAGAGAAGCAAGCAGTAGATCTGAGAAGATGTTCAGGAGGAAGAGAGAGAAGTGAAGAGTTTCCTTCAGTGTCTGGCCCTACATCTCACAGCTGAGGTGAGAAACATCTCTGCTGCTCTCTTACAGTTCTTGTGAAATATGATTTCTGCAGAATATTATTCAGCCTTGCATTGGTTAGAAAAGATGGAGTTGAGTCTCCAGTATCGTGTGTGGTGCCCATCTAAAAATGAAGACTCAAGTGTGTGTGTGTGTGTGCGTGTGTGTGCGTGTGTGTGTGTGTGCGCGTGTGTGTGAGTGTGTGTGTGAGTGTGTGTTTGTGCGCATGTGCGCTTATGTAAAGTGCACAGATCTGTGTGTGTGTGAGGTGTTTAGCGCATTTATATGTGTGCTGTGGCACTGTGTGATGGAGTGTGTAAATGTAAAATCATTTTAAATTACTTCTAGTAGAACCCAACACTGATTCCTGTCAG